>NC_037672.1:128276428-128519300 GCF_003255815.1 Theropithecus gelada
AGGCTGCAGTGAACCATAATTGCACCACTGCACACCAGCATGGGTGACAAAGTGAGACACCATCTCAAAACAAAACAAAACAAAATTAATGATAACTTATTCTTTATTTCTTCTATCTCCCTTGCATAGTTAAAATGAACTAAATGGAATTATTGCTAGTTCCATATAATAGTATCTAAATAAAAATCAGCACCAAAGATTACATAACCAAATAAATATAAAAAATACTAGAGGTAGGAGATTATAATGCAGAGAAAGACAACAGTTCTATTTTAAACTTCCTCTTATGTAAATATACAATGTCAAAGAATAGCCTTGTTTTAATCCCTGAAAATATTATGCTGTATGTCATTTGAAACACAACTGTTGAAAAGTGGCCGATTTAGAAGTTAACAATGAAACGAGGGAAGTTAAGTGTTTAGGATTTCCAGTTCCCTGATGCATGTAATCATAGCCCATCAATCAGTTTGTTATTTTAAACCAGAACAAACATATATCATGGGATTCTAAAAGCATCCCTAATGTAGACAAAGGTATTTTCTTTGAATACAGTGTTATATTTTAGCAGATTTAAAAAATTCATAAATATGTAATAACAGTTTTTATACTTAACATTTGGGAATCCGGATATTCATGTCTATAATCATCATTTATAATCTGCAGATTATTTAGATTAATATTTTAATAATATTTTTTCTGTTTTTAGAAATAAATAAGTAACTGGCAAAAGTAACCCGAATTTATTTTTAACATTTTAAAAATTTTATAGATTACACTATATTTTTAAATGCTATAAAACATGATTTCTGATAAAAATAATTTTAGTAAGACAGAAAGGTGGTCCCTTTGTATTTATTATTATCAATAAACTGGAAAATATATTTTCAAAACATATACCAATATAGCAGACAAAAATAGATCCCTGGGTATTATACACAGAAAAAAAAATCAAATATTAAAAGAAAAAAACTGAAAAGTTACAGGCCAGTATAAATAAACATAAAATTTTTGTGGTTTGTTTCTTAAAAACTTTTCAATCCAAATTTACTTTTGAACTGGCTGGTTTAATGGAGAAATTTAGGTGTCATTCATAACTATTTCTAAAAACACATCTATTGCAATTGCTATAGAGTGGATTAGAATCATGCTCAGGTATTTGTGTATGCCTTGACAGAGAGGAATCACATGTATGGATTTGGTGATAGAATTAGAATTGCATAAAAATAAAAGGTTGTAATAAATTTCAAACTGCTTCTTTTTGCATTAGTGGATATTTCTAACTTAATTTGTCTTATTCTGTGCTTCACACAGTATGTCTTTTTGAAAAACATGCTTCATTTTGCCTAATTAACTAAACATATTATGTTACTTATTTATGTTTCAGTAAAACAACTGTCAGATTTGTATGTTTACAGTCTTCATTTATGCCTACCTAAATCTGGAAATACTAATAAATATATAATGTTCAACATAAGATACTTCTCATCTTGTATTTTATTTTCAATATCAGGTTTAGACCTGATCAACATATTAGGATTAGAAAATATTAAAAATTACAAGAAAACAATCACAAAAATATATTTATAACTACAAAATATGCACCGAGGAATGTATTTACATTCATCAACCTACTAACTTTTGTAAGATAAATATTATTTTATTAATCATTGAATTGCGTTTACCTGAATATGTTCAGTTCACCTTATTATTTAGTGCCAATAGATATTAACCAATAGAGTCTGTTAGTGTATGACACTGAAAATAAAAGCCTTAAATTGTTAATTCAAAATTATAGTAAGTAATGTATATAATTTATCATTTTTTTTCCCTCAGGAACAATGATTCAAACAGGAACTGATTTCCATAATAGTTATTAAAATATCATAGATATTATATATAGATTTAATAGTAAAATAAGTAAATTTCAATATATATAAGTAAGTTTCCTTGAGAGTGGTAGAACTACACTGATCTTCCTTTTAGCTTCTTATATTTCTTCATAACCCACATTCTCAGCAGATTATTTGCTTCAGAGGCAAAAAAATAATAATAATAAAAAAGAAGTGAATCTTCCCATAAATATAAATATATCCTATGTGAAATGTAAGAATTATTCTCTCTGCTAGTCTCCTATTTACTCCTTCCATTTGTGATCTTTGTCTAATGTACTCTTTTACTCTGAGTAGCATCATCTCACTTTACTTTTAACTTTTGCCTTCTGATATCACACTTGTGAATATATACAAAAAACGCATCTTCATGCTGTGCCTCTCTTCAATCATCACCTTATTCTTTCTTCCTTTTTGTATCCAAGTTCTTTCACAGAAGAGACTCCACTCATTACCCATTCCGTTTTATCCATTCTCTAACATACAGCAAGCTGCTTTCCATTCAAAGCAATCCACTGGCAAATGACACCAGTGATCCCTTAATTCCTTTCACTGGATTGCCTCTTTTCAGTGCCTTTATTGCTTGGCTGCTTCGTAAAATTGGGAAGCTTTAAACATTTTGTATATATATATAATATTATATATAATACTTATGTATAATATTTTATATGTATTAGTATTTATATATAAAATGTTTTTATGTATTTATTTATATATTAATTTTGAACATTATAAATATATCTATAGATTCATAAAATTGTGTCCTTCCTGGTTACTTATTTCTTAATTGTTTCTTTCTAACTCAATTTTTGTTCTGTTTGATTTCCTTTGTAGAATTCTCTTCAGCTCAGACCAAAATATTGAACCTGATTTTCCAAGAATTTAAACCCGTATTCTCTCTTAATCACCTAATTTACTCTCCAACTTCAAACAGTGACTATGTTATGATGATTCATAAATCAATAACATTTGCAATCTAAATCTCTGATCTATAAGTTTATATATGAACTTAATACTTTAAATTTATTTTCTTATTTGAACTTCACATTACCTTTTAAGCTAGGCACTACTATTTTCTCTTTGGAGATGAGAAAATTGAGTTTCAAAGAGGTTAAGTAATTGAATCATACCAAGAGCTATTTATTTTCACACACAGGTTTGTGTAATGACAAAGCCTATGCTCTTAATGTAAGGAAAGTATTGTAATATTCCTCTTGAACAGCTCCTGTCTGGTCATCTTTACTAGAGGTTTTGCTAGGATTGCAAAGTCAACATTTACATAATCAAATTTACCTCTAGCTTCCTAATCCTTTCACTACCCAGCCCTTGTGGATGCTAACTGGTGTCAAAAGCAATGTCACATTTGGGCATAATCTTGTTACTTGATGTCATGGCAGCACTAAAACTCATTGAGGCATTCACATAAACAAAGTACTCTTCACTCAATGTTTGAATTCATCAAGAATATCATGCTTTCCCATCCTCTGTATCTATCCTCTCTTGGTTAATGAAACCACAAAAAACCCAACTGCCCCAGTCCCAATTCTGAATACCATAAACTATTATATTCTCTTATTCCTTATATCTAATAAATTACTATACCTTTTCAATTTTAGTTACTAAATATGATTTGATTCTACCACCTCACCAGATTCCTCAGAGATTTCTAATTATGTTATTAAATGTGTAAATGAAATAAAATGCCCTGTGCCTCATTTAACTTATCTATAAGCAGGATAAATGTTAGTAATATCTATTTCCCTGAAAAAGACTTGACAAGAATATAAATGTAATCAAGGTACACAACATGAGGCTTTCTGTTATACTTCTTTGAAAGAGAGATTTGAAAAGGCCTAGGTTGATATCTGTCCAACCACTGTAGAATTCAAATTTTGATGTCCATGAATAAAAGGAGAGTAAGAGAAAGATTTTCTTATAGGAGAGATTTCCTCTTACTGTTTAAAGGGCTTTTTCTTTTCTTTTAAATTCTGACCAGGCTTAAAAATAAAATTCTGCTAAGTATCTTCTGGAGTCAGATAATATTATTTCTCATTTCAAATGCTATTCACAGGGTTTACACAGTTTTTGTCAAACATATACAACTAGATATTTTAAGATATGTGGTTACAATATCTATTTTTGTTTTAGAATAAAAAAGTAAACTTCACATTAAATATCCCTTTTAACCTTTATACAAATGAGAAATTAATATTAAAAATTCTATGCTTTAAAAGGTGTCAATATTTATTAGTATATTTGGAAGTTCACAAAAAACTTTTTAGATTTGACTATATAGAAAGAAGATACATTTCCAGTTATTTTAATTCATTTCAGAATTTTATTAGTAAGAATACAGACTCTCTCTTAATTATAAATTATAACTTATAATTCCTTTTAGCTGAATAACTAGGAATGAAAGTGGTTTTTGAAAAACATTACAAAATAATTTATCTCCGGTTTTCTTTAAACAAAATTTCCTCATACTCAGCTGCTTAGTATTCTTTATGCAACAATGCAGACTTGATTAGAGCAGGCTAGATTATGATTTTCTCTTTGGAAGGATATTTATGCTCATTATGTGAAAACTTGTGCTGTATTGCCTATTTATGATTGTCTCCAGTGGTAAGACATTTGAACCTCCTGGATAGCTATCAGAATAATATGACTCTAATAAAAATTTAGTATATGCACAATCCAAGGCAACTGTGAGTTCTTCACTTACCACTTCTCTGCCAAACTCCACCCTTAAGGAATGTGATGATTTCTTATTTTTATAAATTATCTACTAATTAATTTTGCTTAAGTAATTTAAAAATGGGTCCCCCAGGTTGAAACATCCTTCTTTAAATTTTTTTTTTTATTTCTGAGACAGAGAAACTTGTGAAATATTTAACAATAATATGACATTAAAAAAAATTGTAGTTACAAGTATACGTCAAATTATACATCAGGGCCCTAGCTTGCACAGCTGTCATCTAATCTTCAACTGAGCTATGACAAGGTAGGTTCCTCCCATTCATCTCCAGCATGACCTGTCAGATCTAGTACCAATCCCTTTGACTGGTTTTGAGATAATGTTGGAGGAGAAATGGGGATTTAAAAAGATAATATTATGCTAAGCATAATGGCTTATGCCTGTAATCCCAACACTTTGAGAGGCTGAGGCCGGAAAATCACTTGAGCTGAGGAGTTTGAGACCAGCCTGGGTAACATGGAGAGACCCTATCTCTATTATAAAACACACACACACACACACACACACACGTATAATATTTTTTAATAAAAAGAAAATATCTCCATTCATAATCAAAACTACCTTAATGAAGCAGCTCTTAATATAATAATAGTATTTGTAATAAGTTGCTATATTTCACACCATAATCATGATCTACTCACAATCATAATCAAAACTGCCTTCATGTACATTAAATAATTGGAATACTGTAATCGCTCTGTGAGCTGCACAGTACAGACAGCTAATACCAACAAAAAGTATATCAATGAGTGATAAAAGATGTTTAGTAAATTTACCTGTAATAGAGTATAACAAAATAGTACGTAGAAAGACCACAAAGTGTTATTTAAATAAAGTAACATTTCCGCCATATTATGAAGTATCTCAACTACTATTGCTACCAATATTATTATTAAAATGTAAATTTATCATAATTTTATGTAGCTGGTAATTTTTACACAATGTATCTACATGATAAAATTGGAGGTAGATATAAAGATACTAAAATTTTTACTTAAAATTGTATTAAATATTCATCTTTGATAACAATACATTAGAGTATTTGGTATAAAAATGAACAAGATTATAGAAAAATATAAATTCTGAAACAGTTCTAAATGAAACTTGAATGACAGTAAAATGGAAGGGAAAAAAGGGAAATGAAGACTGAGAAAGGAAAGAGCAAATAATGGCTAAGAGCATAGACTCCAGCACCAAAATGCAACAGTTTAAATTCTGACTCTGCCACTTACTATATATCTCATCTACATTTAATATTCCTGTGCCTTAGTTTTTTATTTGTTAAATGGGAAAATGGTATTACCTACCACATAGATGGATTCAGTTACTATTACAATTTTGATCTATTATCTTTTTAATTTTATAAACACTTAAATTATTGATGTACAGAGCAATTGTTATGTTCTTTCATAGTCTCTCTTTCATGAAAAATACTTATTTTCATCCTGTGTTTTTGGCATCTTTCTTAAACATAAATTGACTGTAGATGTATGGATTTTATTTTTGGCTTTTTGTCGTGTTATAGATATCTCTATGTATATCATGCTGTTTTGATTATTATAAATCTGTAGTAAATTGTGAGATCAGTTTGTGTGACACATCCATCCATCATTGTTCTATTTAATCAATTTTTTTTTTTTTGATATTGGGAGTTTCTGCAGATCCATATAGACTTACAATTGTTTTTTCTATTTCTATGAAAATGTCACTGGAATTTGTCTGTGGATCACATTGGGTAGTATGAATGCATTCACATATTAAATCTTCTACTACATAAACATTAGATTCTTAATTTTTTCCTGTTGTCTTCAATTTCTGTAGTCAATGTTTTACAGTTTTCAGTATATAGTTCTTTCACTTCCTTAGTTAAATTTATCCCTAAGTATTTCTTATCCTATTATAAATGAGATTATGTTCTTGATTTCTTTTTCAGATAGATTATAGTGTATAAATATGCTACTGCTTTCTGTAAGTTGATTTTGTATCCTGCAACTTTACTGAATTAATTCAGACAGTTTTTTCATGGAGTCTTTAACATTTTCTATATACAAGGTCATGGCATCTGCAAAGGGAGATAATTTAATTTCTTTCTTTCCAATTTGCATACCTTTTGTTTCTTTTTTTTTCAGAGTATCTAAAGAACTTTATTATTATTTTTTTAAATTAATTTATTATTATTATACTTTAAGTTGTAGGGTACATGTGCATAACGTGCAGGTTTGTTACATATGTATACTTCTTTATCTTAACTAATTTATCATTTAGAACTTCATATTATTCTAAGTAAAATAAGCCAGGTGAAGAGAAAAATACCATATGATCTCAGTTATATGTGGAATCTGAAAATGTGAAGCTCATAGAACTAGAGAATAGAATGGTGGTTCCCAGGGGTTAGGGTGGATGAGAATGAGGAGATGTGGTGACAATAGTTAATAATGACATACTGTACACTTAAAAATTGCTACGAGTAGATTTTAAATGTTCTCAACACACAAAAAATGAGTATGTGGGAAGATGAATATGCTAATTAACTTGATTTAATCATTTCACAATGTATGCATATATCAAAACATCTGTATATCTGATATATGACATTTATATATATGTATATATATCAAACATCTGAGATACCCTATAAAAATACATAATTTAGAAAAAACATTAAAGTTATGAGATGTGGAAATAATCATGACCAGGAGGAATGTACTAAATCTTTATAAAAATATGGCACATTATCAGTACAAAGTAGCCTCTGTGTACCAGTTTGTACCAGTTGATAACCACACATTGTATCCAGTATTCTGACTTCTAACACCATAGCTTCAGGTTTTACCTATGCTTGAACTTCATGTAAAGAAAATGTACATCCTGTGTGGGGCATTTCTGTTTCAATATTAACTCTGTGAAATGCATCTATATTAAATGATTTATAGTTTGTTTTGGATTGTGTGTGTGTAGTATGCTACTGTAGGAATATTTCACTTTTAAAAAAGTCATGCTATGGTTGATGTGGAATTGGATTACTTTCAGTTTGCAGCTATTGTGGATAATGGTGCTGTGAAATACCTCCTCCCATTTTTGCTGTTTATTCACAGTTCTTGTTTTTTCTGGGAACATACCTAGCAATAAGAAGAATTACTGGTTTATAGTATACTACAAACACTATGTTCAGTTTATTATGTTCAGTTTATTATGTTCAGTTTAATAAACACACTCAGATTTCTACAAGGGCTGTATTACTTTATACTCTCATCTGGAATGTATGGGAATTCCATTTAGTCCACATTCTTACCACCATCACTTGGGGTGTTATCTTTATAATTTTAGGTACTGTGGTATTTAGTCATTTCTAAATTTGCATTTATATGAATAATAATGGCGTTTAACCATCTTTGCATGTATGACATGCCTATTTGCATATGTTTCCACCATGCTTTAGTCCATTTCAGATGTAAAATTTAAATGTTTTTCTTTATATTGTTAATTTGTGGGAATGCTTTTTATAAATAAACAAACAAACAAAACCCTGTATTTTAAAGAAAAACTCTTTTCCTGTTCTGTGGATTATACCTTTTCATTCTCTTGACATTATCTTTTGATGAACACATGTCCTTTATTTTAATGAAATTCAATTTACAAATATTCTATTCTAAAGTTGGTGCTTTCTTGGCATGTCTAAAAAAATTTTATCATAACATAAATTCTTTAAGATAAGCTTTTATGTTTTCTTTCATACAAATATTTATTGCTTTTCTCATTAATTTTATACTTAATCTCCATCTGGGGGACTTAAATTTTGTTTATGGTATGACTGTTAAAATTTATTGACACAATTGACCCATTTATAGGACAGATTATACTTGCACCCATTGCATTTCAACAGCATTTTATAATAAATTACAAAGACCATATAGAGAAAGAGTCTCCTTTTTCTACCTTCCTGAAATAAAAACACAATTTTTTAAATGTCAATCTTTCTTCCCTCATAATACATGCATTTAAGGCTATAAAAATCACTATTAACAGCATCTTATATGTTTCAAAACATTGTCTTTTATTATCATTAAGGTCAAAACAGTCACTAATTTTTATTTTAATTTCTTCTTTGGCCTATGATTTATTAACACATACTATGCTTAATTTTGAACTTTTAAAAATTTTCCACTTATAAATGTTATTTATTTTCAATTAAATTCAGGAAATTTCCTCTGTATTATTTTAACTCTTGAAAATTTGGTAGCAATTGCTATATGCCTTAACATGTACTTATGAGAAAAGTGTATGTTTTAAATATTATGTTCAATGCAAACCAATAAGGTGAAGTTATTAATAGGTTCGTTCAAATCTTCCTATCCTTATTTATTTTTTACTACTGCTCTATTAAATATAGAGAAGGATATATTAAAATTGCTAACTATAATTGATAATTAGTTTTTCCTTTATCAATTTTAGCTTTATGAATTTCAAATTTGATACTAGGTACATTTAAAATGATTTTTATTCATAACGAATTGCCCTAATTCATTAAGAAATGATCCTCTTTTTGCAGGGCATGTCCTTTGATTTGAACTCTCCTTTTGTGTAATTTCATAGTGTATTAGTACATTTTCACATTGCTCATAAAGGCATAACCAGGACTAGGAAATTTACAAAAGAAAGGTTTAATTTTCTTGTGTCTGAGGAAGCCTCACAATCATGGAGAAAGGCAAAAAGGAGCAAGTCACATCTTACATGGATGACAGCAGGCAAAGACAGAGCTTCAGCAGGCAAACTCCCATGTTTTTCAAGGCATCACATCTCGTGAGACTTACTCACTATCACAAAAACAGCATAGAAAAGACCTGCTCCCATGATTCAGTCATCTCTCACTGGATCCCTCCCACAACATGTGGGAATTATGGGCGTTACAAGAGGAAATTTGGGTGGGAATGCAGAGCGAAACCATATCATTTTGCCCCTGGTCCCTCCCAAATTTCATGTCCTCACATTTTAAAACCATCGTGCCTTTCCAACAGTCCTGCAAAGTCTTAACTCACTTCAGCATTAACTCAAAAGTCCACAGTCCAAAGTCTCATCTGAGACAAGGCAAGTCCCTCCTGACTATGAACCTGTACAATTAAAAGCAAATTAATTACTTCCTAGATACAATGGGAATACAGGCATTGGGTAAATACAGCCATTCCATATGGGAGACATTGGCCAAAACAAAGGGGCTACAGGCCCCATGCAAGTTCAAAATCCAGGAGGGCAGTCAAATCTTAAAACTCCAAAATGCAGCTTGGTGGCTCATGCCTGAAATCCCAGCAATTTGGGAGGCCGAGGGGGTTGGATCACCTGAGGTCAGGAGTTCAAGACCAACCTGGCCAACATGGTGAAATCCCGTCTCCACTAAAAATACAAAAATTAGCCATTCTGGGTGGCACATGCCTGTAATCCCAGCTACTCGGGAGGCTGAGGCAGGAGAATTGCTTGAACCTGGGAGCCGGAGTTTGCAGTGAGTGAGATCGCATCATTGCACTCCAGCCTGGGCAACAAGAGGAAAAGTTCATCTCAAAAAACAAAACAAAACAAAACAAAACTCCAAAATGATCTCCTTCAACTCCATGTCTTATATCCAGGTCATGCTGATGCAAGATATGGGTCCTCATGGTCATGGGTAGCTCTGTTCCTGTGGCTTTGCAGGGTATATTCTCACTCCTGACTGCTTTCATGGGCTGGCTGGGATTGAGTGTCTGTGACTTCCAGGTACACAGTGGATCTATTGGTGGGATCTACCATTCTGGGGTCTGGAGGACAGTGACTCTCTTCTCACAGCTCCACAAGGTGTTGCCCCAATAGGGACTCTGCCTGAGGGCTCTGACCCTACATTTCACTTCTGCACTGCCCTAGCTGAGGTTCTCCATGAGGGCCCCGCCCCTGCAACAAACTTCATCCTGGACATCCAGGCATTTCCATACATCCTCTGAAACCTAAGCAGAGGTTCTCAAACCTCAATTCTTGATTTTTGTGCACCTGCATGTTCAACACCATGTGGAAGCTGGCAAAGCTTGGGCCTTAAACTCTGAAGCAACAGCCCAAGCTGTACCTTGATCCCTTTTAGTCACAGCTGAGTGGCTGGGACACAGGGCACTATGCTCCTAGACTGCACACAGCAGAGGGAGCCTGGGCCTAGCCCATGAAACCCATTTTTTCCTCCTAGAACTCTGGGCCTGTGGTGGGAGGGGCTGCCACAAAAGTCTCTGACATGCCCCAAAGACATTTTCTCCATTGTCTTAATGATTAACATTCAACTCCTTGTTACTTATGCAAATTTCTGTAGCCGGTTTAAATTTCTCCTCAGAAAATGGAATTTTCTTTTCTATCACATTGTCGTGTTCCAAATGTTTTGAACTTTTGTGTTCTGTTTCTTTTATAAAACTGAATGCCTTTAATAGCACCCAAGTCACTTCTTGAATGCTTTGCTGCTTAGAAATATTTTCTGCCAGATACCTTAAATCATCTCCCTCAAGTTCAAAGTTCCACAAATCTTTAGAGTAGGGACAAAATGCCACCAGTTTCTTTGCTAAAACATAACAAGAGTCACCTTTACTCCAGTTCCCAACAAGTTCCTCATCTCCATCTGAGACCACCTCAGCCTGGACCTTATTGACTATATCATTATAAGCATTTTGGGCAAAGCCATTCAACAAGTCTCTAGGACATTCTAAACTTTCCCACATTTTCCTGTCTTCTGAGCTCTCCAAACTGTTCCAACCTCTGTTACCCCGTTCCAATGTCACATCCACATTTTGGGGTACCTTTCAGCAATGTCCCACTCTACTCATATCAATTTACTGTATTAGTGCATTTTCATGCTGCTGATAAAGACATGCCCCAAACCGGGCAATTTACAAAAGAAAGAAGTTTAAATGGACTCACAGTTCTACCTAGCTTGGGAAACCTCACAATCATGGAGGAAGGCAAGGAGGAGCAAGTCACCTCTTACATGGATGGTAGAAGGCCAAAAGAGAGCTTGTACAGGCAAAATCCCATTTTTTAAAGCCATCAGACTTCATGAGACTCATTCACTATCACGAGAACAGCATGGAAAAGACCCGCTGCCATGATTCAGTCACAACTCGTGGGAATTATGGGAGCTACAAGATAAGATTTGGGTGGGGACACAGAGCCAAATCATATTGCATAGTATATATTTTATTCTTATTTTACTTAAAATTTTGTGTGTTCTTCTATTTTAAATGTTTTTCTTTTAACAGTGTATAATGTGTTTTAATTTTTAGGCAGTTTTATTAGTTTCCTATGGATGCTATAACATAGTACCACACATTTAATGGCTTAACACAACACAGATAATTTTTTTTTTTTTTTTTTAAGACAGTCTCACTCTGTCACCCAGACTGGAGTGCAGTGGCATGATCTTGGCTCACTGTAAACTCCGCTTCCTGGGTTCAAGTCATTCTCCTGCCTCAGCCTCCCCAATAGCTGGGACTACAGGCACCCACCACCATGCCTAGCTAATTTTTTGTACTTTTTGTAGAGACGGGTTTTGACTGTGTTTGCTAGGATGGTCTTGATCTCCTGACCTCATGATCTACCTGCCTCGGCCTCCCAAAGAACACAGATGATTTTTTATTGTCATAGAAAACAGAAGTTCAAATTAAGTCTTCCCGGGCTAAAATAGAGGTGCAAGCTAGGTTGATAATTTCTCTGGAAGTTTCAGGATATAATATGTTCTTTGCCTTTTTCAGCTTCAGAGGCTTTCCTCATTCCACAACCTACCATACCACATCTTAGCTCCCTTATTTTTCTCACCATATGGCCTTTTCCTCCTCTATTATCAAATCTGGAGGTGCTGCCTAGAGCCATGGGGGTGAGGGCTCCGTGATAGAGCTCTAGTTGTGCAATCCAAGCCTGGTAGAGTTGCAGCAGCAGGACCTCTGCCCTAGGCAGGTCTGAAAGGCAATACCTTCAACCCCATGAGGTCCAGAGTACAGAATGTAGAGCCAGGGTCTTGAGCCTCAATCTAATGTAATTTGATTTGAGTCAACTCAAATTCCAATTTGATTTTGGTTTTCAACTTTTCAGGAATGTGTCACTCATTTCTTCTTTTCTGTTTATCTTTTTTAAAATATAAATGTCTCTCATACCTTTGTTACCATTGTATTTCGAAGCATACAACTTGTTTGATTTCACAGGCTCAAGCTGGAGAACAAGTTGCCTCAGAATAAATTATGCCTTGAGTTCACTCATATTTGATTTAGACGATATTTACATGAGACTTTGGATTTAGCTTTCAAATTGATAACATGTGAGAGAGACATAAATTTTGGGGAGCTGTTGGAGGGAAGGAATGCCATAGATGGAATGTTTGTGCTCCCCCAAAATGTATATGTTGGAACCCTATGTGATAGTGTTCAGAAAGTGGGATTTAGGGAGGTAATTAGGATTAGGTGAGTCTGTGAGGGTAGACCCTTCAAGAATGGGATTAGTGCCCTTTTAAAAGCAACCCTGGAGAGCTCCCATCCCCCTTTGGCCATGTGAGGACACAGCAAAAAGATAGTTGTTGTGACCTTCACCAGATGCTGAATCTGCTGACACCTTGATCTTGGACTTCTTAGCCTCCACAACTGTGAAAAATACATTTCTTTTGTTTTTAAGTCACCTAGTCTATAGTTGTATTAGTCTTTTTTCACACTGCCAGAAAGAACTACCTGGAACTGGGTAATTTATGAAGAAAAGAGGTTTAATTAACATAGTTCTGCAGGGTTAACAGGAAGCATGACTGGGAGGCCTCAGGAAACTTACAATCATTGTGCAAGGCGAAGGGGAAACAAACACATCTTATTATGGCGGAGAAGAAGACGGTGAGGGGAAGCACCACACATTTTCAAATAACCAGATCTCATGAGAACTCACTCACTACCACAAGAAGAGCAAAGAGAAAGTCTGCCCCCATGATTCCATTATCCACTACCAGGCCCCTTCCCTAGATGTGGGGATTACAATTTGAGATGAAATTTGGGTGGGGACCCAGAGCCAAGTCATTATTAGTGGTATTCTGTTGTAACAGCTTGGAAAGACTACGAAAATGTGTATAATTATGAAAATAGCAGCATATGTTGGTGGAACACATAATATATACAGACTATAGTCAGTCTTTGATACATATATGCTTTAAAAAAATCCCTTAATTAAACCTGTTTCTCACAGTATCAACATGTACATATTGAAAATGCAGAATTTCCATATGTAGAAATAACTCCTCAACAGGGGCTCTAATCCAATCTAGCTCTCAGTTCTTTTACCCTGAGTGAATCTGTTCCTCTGTTCAGATTGTATTAAAAATCCTGTAAACCCAAGTTATTGCTATTTTATAATTTTTTTTTAACTATTTGTCTTCTTTACACTCTCCTCATGTACACTCTACCTGTCCCTCCAAGCCTAACTTGTTACCTCTTTCACTCTACAGTGATACTTTCTGTTTCTGAATGCCTACCATTAATCATCTGTAGTTCTCAGCTTTGACTGATTGTGAGAATTATCAATATACAAAGATTCTGTATAGAATTATTTTTATCTATTTTATTATTTATTATTTATTTAAATGTTTTTTGAGACAGAGTTTCACTCTGTCACGCAGGCTGGAGTGCAGTGGTGCAATAAAAGCTCACTGTAGTGTGGAACTCCTGGGCTCAAACAATATTCTTTTTTTTTTTTTTTGAGACAGAGTCTCGCTCTGTGGCCCAGGCTGGAGTGCAGTGGCCAGATCTCAGCTCACTGCAAGCTCCGCCTCCCAGGTTCATGCCATTCTCCTGCCTCAGCCTCCCGAGTAGCTGGGACTACAGGCGCCCGCCACCTCGCCCGGCTAGTTTTTTTGTATTTTTTAGTAGAGATGGGGTTTCACCGTGTCAGCCAGGATGGTCTCGATCTCCTGACCTCGTGATCCGCCTGTCTCGGCCTCCCAAAGTGCTGGGATTACAGGCTTGAGCCACCGCGCCCGGCCTCAAACAATATTCTTAAATCAGCCTCCTAAGTAGCTGGGACTACAGGCATATGCCACCATGCTCAACTAATTTTTATTATTATTATTTTTTTTTTGTAGAGATGGGATCTAGCTATGTTGCACAGGTTGGTCTCAAACTCCTGGCTTCAAGCAATCCTCCATCTAGGCCTTTCAAAGTGCTGGGATTACAGGCCTGAGCCAGCAATCTTTGTTTTATATCAAGCAGTACAATGACAGGAACTCCAAGTACATAGATCTAGGTGGTGTTTGAAGGGGTCAATTAATAGGTTACAGATTGGTCATATTCATACTAATTCTTGTGTTCTTCATTCCCATCTTCAGATCTAGACTTTCATTTAGTATTATTTTCCTTTATCCTAAATAACTTTTTATTACACTCTTAAAAATAATGTAGGGTTTCTCAACGACTAGCATGACAGCAAATTAAATCTTGTAGTTTTATTTACTCCAAGAACCTTTCCATCTCAGATGGTCTGGAACTCCAGCTCTTGTCCTCCTGGCTAATCCAAATGCTGGGAGATCTAATAAAATTCTTAGGATTGTAGTTACTTCTTTATGATATCAACCTTGAAACTTTGCCCTGTACCATATACCCAGCTTAGAATTCAGGAAAAAATAATCAAGAGTAAAATTACACGCAGATTTTGAGAGTCACTCCTCTGTTCCCTTTTCTAGGATTTTGCTGCTTAAGTACCAGCCACATTGGCAGCACAAGCACCATTCCCTACCTTTCCAACGCAATGAATCTTCATATTGTACCTTTCACTCCATTTTTCTGAGTTGCAAATTGACAAAATTCATCAGGCACAGGGCTAGGTAATGCAATTTGCATTTATTTGCTTGTCTTTTTTCAGAGCTGATAGTCTGTCTTTTACTCAAATTATTCTAGTGATTGAAGACAAATGAAAAATAGCACCCACAACATTCAGTGGTTGGCTGAAAATTATTATTTGTATCTTCAGGTAATGTTTACTAAACTTAGAATCTACCAACATAAACATTATCAATAATTTCCTATAAATTTTATCAATGTCCACATTTGTATATGCTGTACCAATGCAAATTTAAAATACTTTAGATTTTTTAAATAAGCTTTCATGGAATACAAACCATTTTCATTACAGGTTATCTGTACAGTCTATAACTCTATTTTTACTTCCCTTTGTACCAAAATAAATTGAAATCATCCAAAGATTGTTAGACAATTAAGATTCTAATTGAGTTCTAAGGAATACATTTTAGCCTGTAGGTAGATAGAAAGCGTTACAAATGCAGGCATCTTCGTAATGTAGCATCTGAGTACCAATAGATCAGATTTTGCATTAGAACTACAAAATAAGCATATCTGTGTCTCTGGGAAACATAAAGAATATTCATCAAACTCTGATTTTAAAACTGGCTTTTTGTTAGCTTTTTTCTTTAAAGAAGAATATTTTAATAGGAAAGACACTGTTATACCACTAGCAAACACTTAACATTGAAAGGCTGTAACTTGTGTGCTTTAGAGAAAACATAAAGAGAATTTATAAGAGCTAAATAGCACTTTCCCATGTGCTTCATGCATCAAAGGGTACCCTGGAAAATACATTTTGCATGTGTAGGTATGCTACAGAGCAGATTTGAAGAGATAAGTGATAATGCATGCTGCTTATTTCCAAGCTGAATCTCAATGCTTTACTAAAAATTGAAAATAAAAAGGAAAGGCAATATTTTTCCATGTCTCCAGTAAAAGAAGTATGTTTACAGATTTAAGTACAACTTTAAAATCATTGTTTATATTGACACATATTAATCATGAAATATAAATTCCTTTAAAAGAATTTAGTAGTTCATAACAGCAATGTGAATACACAAATAACTAGAAAAACCACTTCTCTCACTGAAAAATAAAAGCATTTCAGCTAAAAGAAAAAAGCATTTGAGCAACTGAATAATATTGCCTGTGACCAAAGACTTACAGTTCCTATCTGTATTTGAGGTGTGTGAAACTGCTCAATTTTCCCCCAGCAGTTCATAGGAAATGCTTTCAATCTCAGACTTTCACAGCTCCTTGAATTCTGCAACCTTACCAGCACTTAAACAGGTTGCTGTCAAACTTTCCAAATATTGGTAAAGCTGTGAGCCTTGTAGCAAAATTTTAAGCTCATGTGCCATTTAAAGTGGTATATACACGTACCCAGTGATATAAATCAGTCATATATAGCTCAAAATTATCAGAATTATATGTTAAAATTAAATTTTGGTATTGGAAGAATAAATATTATAAAAGAGGCAAAATGCTTGGGTATTAGGACAGTTGGCAGGTCAAAATGTTAATTCTATATTCAGAGGTAGATACAATGAATATTAAAGCTGAAAAGAACCCTTACATACATATTTCATATCTAACACTTAAATTTCTACCTCCATCATTGAAAACATTAATTTAAATTAATGAGATTTATCTCTATTGATTTGTAACAAGAAATAGTGATTTTCTGAATTTGAAAAACTAAGTATAAATCTTTCGATTTTTAAACGTTATCCAAAAAATATAATAGCCTTATTTTTACTTAGTGTACAGTTAGTTTGCTATAAATAACTTCAGATGATTTAGTTTTAGTATTCATTTAGTATAAAATTAATTTAACAAGTTTAAAACTTAGCCCAATCTTATAGCTAAGAGAATGGAAGATGCTATGCTTTTGGTTTTGAAGGTAAAGGGTAAGTCCATGAGCCAGGGAATGCAGACAGTCTACAGAAGCTAGGAAAGGCAAGAAAATGGATTTGCTCCTCAACACTTTAGAAGGGACACATATCTACCAACAAATTGATTTTAGACCATTAGAGTGAATCTGTACTTTTGACTTCTAGACTATAACATAATTAACTTATGTTATTTTATGTTGTTCCAAGCCACTCCTATGGTTTGAATGTGTCCCCCAAAATTTATGTGTTGCAAACCTAATCTCCAATATAACAGTGTTAGGAGGTTGGGCCTAACAACAGGTGATTAATTCATGAGGGATCTCAATGTCATTATCATGAAGTAGGTTAGTTATTGTGAGAGTGGCTTTGCTGTAAAGTGAGGTTGGCTCCCTCTTACTCTCTCCCTCTCCCAGGGTCTTGTATGTGTGCTTTCTTGCTCTTCCACCTTCTGCCGTGGGATGACACCAAAAGAAGACCTTCACAAGATAAAGTCCCTTGATCTAGGACTTCCCAGTTTCCAGAACCATAAGCCAAATAAATTCCAGGACCAGTCTCAGATATTTGGGTATAGCAGCCCAAAACAACTTAAAAACAGACACTAGTCATAATTTGTTATAACAGCATTAGGAAAGTAAAAGAAGTACATTGTCTATTTTTTAATAGAGAAAATACACTTCACAGAATTAGTTGGATAAAGTAATTGTAAAAACTAAATAAACAAATAAATATAAAAAAAAAACAACAACCATCCTAGTGAGATGAGAATTCAAAGTTGTTACATTATATAATATATATAATTTTCTGGCCAGGAGCAGTGGCTCATGCCTGTAATCCCAGGACTTTGGGAAACTAAGGTGGGAGAATTTCTTGAGGTCAGGGGTTCAAGGCAAGCCGGGACAACATAGTGAGATGCTGTATCTTCAAAAAAGATTAACTGGGCATGGGGGCATATTCCTGTAGTCCCAGCTACTTGAAAGGCTAAGGTGAGAGGATCACTTGAGCACAGGAGTTCAAAGCTGCAGTGAGCCATGAACATGGCACTGCACTTTAGTCTGAGTGACAGAGTAAAACCCTGTCTCAAAACATAAATGAATAAAATATACATATATATAATTTTCAGAAAAAAAAAAAACATGAGAGAGATAGAAAAACACAAAGTGTGACTTATATCCAGGAATAAGCAAGCAGGCAATAGAAACTAGTTTTGAAGATGTCCAAATAGGCCAGACATGGTGGCTCATGTTTGTAATTCCAGCACTTTGGGAGACTGAGGCAAGCAGATCACTTGAGGCCAAGAGTTGGACAGCAGCCTGGCCAACATGGCAAAAACTCATCTCTACTAAAAATACATAAATTAGCCAGGTGTGGTAGCACATGTGTGTAATCCCAGCTACTCTGGAGGCTGAGGCATGAGAATCACTTGAACCCGAGGGGCAGAGTTTGCTGTGAGCTGAGATCACACCATTGCACCCTAGCCCTGGTGATAGTGTGAGACTCTATCTCACACACACAAAAAAGATGTCCAAATATAGACGAAGCAGACAAAGATTTCAAAGCAGTCATTATAAACATGCTCAAAAAACATTGTCTTAAAAAATTAAAAATACAAAAAGTATGATAGTTACACAACTAGAATATACATAAATATTCTTTAAAAATTAATTTTCTGTAGTTACTAAGTACAGCTAACTGAAAAATTCACTACAGGTGCTTAACTGAAGATAGGAACTGGCAGAAGAAATACTCAATACTCAGAGCAATAGAGATGATAAAATTAAAACAAAACAAAACAAAACAAAAACAGAGAAACACACATTTTAAAAAAATAACAGAACCTTAAGTAAGAGACACCTTTAAGCAAACTTGAATATGCATAATGGGAATGCCAAATAGATAGAAAAGAGAGTAAAAATGGAACAAATTGTTAACAGGTTTAATGGATGAAATTTTTCCAATTTGATGGAAAATAGCAATATGCACAAACAAGAAGTCCAGCCATCCTCAAGCATGTTATCAATGCAAAGGGAGTGATACCTCGACAGATCATATTCAAACTCTTGAAAGCCAAAAATAAAATAAAGTCTTTAAATCAGTATGAAATAAAATACTCATCATATACAAAGGAATCCTAGTAAGATCAACAGCTAACTTTTTAATCAGAAACAATGATTCTCAGAAGTCAATAGATTAATGTAGTCAATGTACTAGGAGAAAAATGTCAATCTACAACCCTATAGCCAAAAAAATTATCTTTCAGATTTAGTGAAAATGAAATGAAAATACCAAATGTGAATAAAAATTAAGATAATTTGTAGCTAGCACATTAGCTTTAGGATAAATATTGAAAGTTATTTCTAATACTGAAGTAAGTAATGCTAGAGAACAATTTGAATCTATTTGAAAAAGTAGGCAGCACCAGTAAAGAGTACTATGTAGGTAGATATAAAATACGGTATAATCATATTTTTATTCTTTGTTTTCTATGAGCCAAGTTACAACAATAAAAAATTACATAAGACTGAAGCCATACAATTGTACTGTATGGTTTTATAACATATGAAGTTATGATATATAATAACAATACAGAGAAAGAGAAAATAAAGCTAAATTGGAGCAACGACATGACATCCGATAGTAACTTGAACCCAGAAGAAAATTTTAAGAGCTACAAATGATATATTTTATCCTTTATCTTCTATGATTTTTTAAGAAATATTTTCTTAAACTCAGCAGAGTTTTATTTTTTCATTTATTTTACCTGGAAAGTTATATTAGAAATAGCATCTGCCACTTAATAAAGACTAAAATTGTGGTTAGGATATATAATATAGTTATACTTGTACAGAAATAATAATTGATAACATTATGTCATAATTTCAAAAGTAGTGATGATCAATTTTAAATGTGAAATAGTCAAATCTATTATTTTGAGGAGTAGAAGGCTGCATTTTAGAGGTCAAGTATATTAGTAAGATTCAATGTTAAATCAGTATATGTAAATAGTTCCAATTTTAAAAATATAATTTTATATATTTTAATACATTTTATATTAATTGATGTTACACATATACTATTGTGATCACAGCTTTTATTAGAATTTTAAAATCAATTATCCATAAACATGAACTCTGCTATTAATATCAGTAGATTGTTTAGTACAAAAGAGTTGTATTTTTATTATACATTAATTTTGAAATGATGAGTGTTTATAATTTCTAGTTTACTTCAAGGGTAGTTTCACTTGACTTAAGATTCTATGTTCAGCATTAGTATATGTTTGATATATAACAGTTTGCATATAATCTTTTGATCTTTACAGAAATAGTAATAAATATATACAAAGAAAAATTAATTGATCTCATTCCATAATGAGCTAGGATATATCACCAGTAATAAAAAGCTTACTCATGTGAAGAAATGGGCATTCTTTTAGGCACCAATGTGCCATTTGTTGAATTTCTCAACTCATTGTCATTCTGGGTACTGTATATCTAAAAAGTTCAGGCCTTAATGTTAGACACATACAAATGCGCCCACACACACATACACACACACATAAAAGTGATATATACACAAGAATGTATACAGTGATGTCAGCAAGATCATGGAATAGGAAGTTCCAAACTCCCAACCTTTACACAGAAAGTTTAACTAGCAGCTATCCACAGACTAGAATGTTGTTTCGAAAACCCCGACACTTAGAAACAAGTCCGAGACACGCATATGGTCTGGAAAACTGAATAAAATCCAAATTAGAGAGTTAAAAAAATGGTCTCACTCTGACTGCATCGTCTCTTCCCCTCCTCCAAGTTGCCACAACACCAGACAAAGAGGATGTCCCTGGGTCCACAATTTCTGCAGGAAGAAAAGAGAACCAGAAACAGCCAATGTTTCTAGCATTCCAAGATGTTTGTAGGAAGCTCACTTTAGTCTCACTTCACAAAACAAACTAAGAGCAACTGCATGGATACGCCACTCAGCGTCAAGAGGAAATAAAGGAGACAGAGTTAATAGTAGCAAGCACACACAGATCTTGGGGGTATCTTTGTGTTTCTGACAGTTATGGTGCCCTATCATAGATACCAGTCAATCTTTTAAGCCACTTGCAAAGCTAAGCTAGATGCTTTCAGAAGCACAGTGGAAGTTCAAACTAACTTGAGTTCTTAGACTGCTAGACTCTTCAGCCAACCTTAAAACCCACCACAATGATCTCTCACAAACAGGAGGACACCCATCTCCTCTCCTGTCAGAGAAACAAATGGGCTAGATTGGCTTGACGTAGGAAATCAAGCAGTGACTTCGCTCAGCCATCAAAGTCCACCAGACAACTATGCCCAGGAAAGAAGACTTCCACTTCCATTCATCTTAGGAAAGCATAGGAAATAGATTGGCTTGACAACCCAGGAATCAAGCAGAGGCTCCACTCAGTCAAAAATCCTGCCCAACAACTTTGCCCAGGCAGGGAGACTTCTATCTCTGTGCATTTTGAATAAAAATAGGGACTAGTCCTGCTTGGTCCCAGAAGTCAAGCAGCAGTTCCACTCAGCCAAAAAAGCTCACCCAATGGGCCCACCTATGCAGGAAATCTCCTACCTCTGTGGATGTTAGAGAAGCACAGGGCCTGGATGGATTTGACTCAGAAAGTCAAAGAGTAGCTCTGCTCAGCCAAGAAGTGCACTGAACTCTGTTGAAGCAGGGAAATGTCTACCTCCACAAATTTTGGAAAAGCACAGGGGCTATACATACTAGACTTGGTAACTTAGTCATTCAAATCAGCCAAAGGCCCCCAAAAAACTCCACCCTAACAGGGAGACCATTTTAATTATGCATTTCTGAGGAACATAGCCTCAGGCCCTGTCTGTCTTGAGCAGTGACTCCACCTAACTGTAGATCTCAGTCCGCAGTCCTGCCCAGCTGCAGATTCTAAAGCATGAAATTGGCCAGGGAATACATCTTGTTACTGGCCTGACCAGAAGCAATTGCAGTACCCAACCAGCAGTTCTGCCTGATAGCACAGTCTAGTCAACGGTCTCACCAGTCAACAGAGCTCAGCCACAAGCCCACCAACATGAGAGCAAAGGTAGTCACCCAGCCAACTAGAGAAATCTGAATATGCTCTGCCTGTCCAAAGTTGTTACTAGTTGATCCTTCCTAAATAATAGACTAAATTAAGTAGTAAAGGTTTATCTCTGAAAAGGGACACTTACAAGGGAAAGTAGAGGAAGTCCTCTTCTCAGATTTGTAGATGACAGTGCAAGGACACAAGAGTTAAAATAAATTCAAGATGCTAAAGGATAATAGGGACAGTAAAAGAGTAGAGTTGTTTCATGCAACGTCAAGTTGTTGTCTGTTTGAAATAGTCTATTATAAATATCATATCTTCTATGTAAGCCTCATGGTAAACACAAAGGAAAAATATTCATCAGAAACATAAAACGAAAATAGAAATGATTCAAAGCAAACTAGAGACATATATCAAACCACAAAGAAATGCAACAAGGGAGGAAGTAAGAAATAACACATTTGTAAAACAACCAGTAAACAACAAACAAAAAGGCAACAGTGAGTCTTTACTTATTAATAATTACTTTGAATGTAAATGAATTAAATTATCCAATATAAAGATAGAGTGACTAAATGGATAAAAAAGCAAGATCTTCAGCACCATAGGAAAAGTATTAAAAAAAACCCCGAGGAGGAACCGTTACGGGAACTGAAGCTGCCAATTAAGCCTGATCAAGATGACAACCTCCCAAAAGCACCGAGACTTCGTGGCAGAGCCCATGGGGGAGAAGCCAGTGGGGAGCCTGGCTGGGATTGGTGAAGTCCTGGGCAAGAAGCTGGAGGAGAGGGGCTTTGACAAGGCCTATGTTGTCCTTGGCCAGTTTCTGGTGCTAAAGAAAGATGAAGATTTCTTCCGGGAATGGCTGAAGGACACGTGTGGCGCCAACGCCAAGCAGTCCCGGGACTGCTTCGGATGCCTTCGAGAGTGGTGCGACGCCTTCTTGTGATGCTCTCTGGGAAGCTCTCAATCCCCAGCCCTCATCCAGAGTTTGCAGCCGAGTAGGGACTCCTCCCCTGCCCTTTACGAAGGAAAAGATTGCTATTGTCGTACTCACCTCCGACGTACTCCAGGGTCGTTTGGGAGTTTTCTCTCCTAACCATTTCAACTTTTTTGGATTCTCGCTCTTGCATGCCTCCCCCGCCCTTTTTCCCTTGCCAGTTCCCTGGTGAGAGTTACCAGCTTTCCTGAATGGATTCCTGGCCCCGTCCCTCACCCCCCACCCTCACTTTCAGTCCGTTTGATACCATTTGGCTCCTTTTTGGGCAGAACAGTCACTGTCCTTGTAAAGTTTTTTAGATCAATATAGTCAGTGGCTTTCAAAAAAAAAAAACAAAACCCAAAATAGCAAAAACACAAACAAAACCAAAACCAAACCAAATCACAGGATCCAAATATACACTCACTAGCTACAAGAGACTTACTTTCCTTTTATGGATACACACAGATGGAAAGTGAAGAGAGGAAAAAAGTTATTTTCTGCAAATGGAAACAAAAAAATAGAACTAACTATATTAATGTCAGAAAAAAAGGAAATTTAAAAAGAAAACATGAGACAAAGATATTATATAATGATAAATGGGTCAATTCATTAAGAGGATATAACAATTGTAAGTATACACATACCTTGGCACACCTAAATATATAAAGCAAATATTAATAGATCTGAAGAGAGAGAGAGATAGACTTCAGTACAGTAATAATAGAAAATTTTATCATCCCATTTTCAGCAATGGACATATTCTGACAGAAAGTTAATGAGGATATTTTGGACTGAAATATTTTAGACCGAACAGACTTAAAGACTATGGAATATCTCAACCAACAGCCAGCATGCATTCTTTCCATGTACAAACAGATTATATATTATGGAACAAAACAAGCTTCAGCAAATTTAGGAAGATTAAACTTATATTAAGTATCTTTTCCAACTGAAATGTTATAAAATGAGAAATCAGTAACAGGAAGAACTTGGAAAATTCATAAATGCATGGAAAGTAATGAACGTGCTCCTGAACAGTTAAGAGTTCAATAAAGAAATTAAAAAGAAAATTTAAAAATGTCCTGAGAAAAACAAAAATAAAAACACAACATACCAAAACTTATATCGTACAGCAAAAGTAATTCAAAGAAGAAAGTTTATAGTTATAAATATCACATGAAAAAGAAGAAATATCTAAAATTAACAACCTCATATTAAACTTCAAACAACTAGAAGAACAAAATAATAAAGTCCAAATGTAGCAGAAGAAAGAAAATAATAAAGATCAGAATAGAAATAAGTAAAATAGAGACCACAGAATACAAAAGATCAGTACAACAAAAATATCTTTTTAAAAGATAAGCAAAATAGATAAGTTTAGCTAGACAAATTAAGAAAAAGAAGACACAAATAAATAAAATAAAAAATAAAAAAATGAGATATTACAACTAATAACACAGAAATCATAGGACATTACCATCAACAATTATACATCAACCAATTGAATAAGCTTAAGGAAGTGAATAAATGTCCAGACATGGACAACTTACCAAGACTAAATCATGAAGAATTAGAATATATGAACAGACAAATGTTTATAAGAACATTCAGTCAGTAATACAACTACCCATCTCCCATCTAAAAAAAGTCTAAGGCCTGATGGCTCCATGGCTGAATTCTACCACAAATTTAACAAATAATTAATACCAATTCTTCTGAAGCTCTTTCCAAAAATCAAGCATGGGGAATAATTCCAAACTCTTTTTACAAAGTTAACATTGCTTTGATACCAAAGTCAGAGAAGAACATTGTAAGAAAAGACAATACAGACCAATATTCTTGATGAACATAGATGTAAAAATCCTCAATTAAATACTAGCAAATTTAATCAACAACACATTAAAATCAATGCTCAAGGGGAATTTACTCTTGAGATACAAGTATGGTTCAAGCTACATAAAACAGTAAATGTGATACATCACAGTTTTAAAAAATAAAAGACAAAAAACATATTATTTAATTAGATATATAATAAGCATATGACAAAATTTAACATCCTTTCATAACAAAACTCTCAACAAATTAGATATATTAGAAATGCACCTCATCACAATAAACGCCATATATGAGAAATCCACAGCTCACATTACACTTTACATGAAAAATTGAAAGTCTGTCCTGTAATATCTGGAACAAGGCAAGAATGCTCACATTTGCCACTTCTATTCATCATAGGACTGGAAGTCCTTGTCTCAGCAATTCGGTAAGAAAAAACAGAAGGCATTCAAATAGGAAAAGAACAAGTTAAAATGTCACTGTTTGCTGATGACATAATTTTATATATTAAAAACCAAAAAATTACAGCCAAACTTGTTAGCAGTAATAAACAAATACAGAAAATTTGCAGGATACAAAATCAACATACAATAATCAGAAGCATTTGTATACACTACCAACAACAACAACAACAACAAAATTCAGTAGATAAATCAAGAGAACAATCCTACAAACAGTAGTTACAATAAAATACTGACGAACAAATTTAACTAGTGGAGTGAAAAACACGTACAATAAAAACTATAAAAAATTGTAGAAAGAAATTGAGGAAGACAAATAAATAGATCAATATTCTGTGTTCACCAATTAAAACAATATTCTTTAAATGTTCATACTACATAAAGATACCTATAGATTCAATGCTATTACTATCAAAATTCCAATATCATTTTCACAAAAATAGAACAAAACAATCTTGAATTTCATATGGAACTGTTATCAAAACACCAGGGATTCGGTCTATGTTCTGCTGCTTTTGGCATAGACAGCCAATCATGGAGACAATGAGTTATTACCAGGGAAGAAGGCCTTAATTGAGTGCTGCAGCCAAGGAGATGGGATATAAACCTCAAATCCATCTGTTTGATGGACTAAAATAAAGAATTTAAATAGCAGGGAAGAAATGTAACCATATAGGGGAATTAGGGGTAAGAAAGAGGAATTGGTCAACAGGCAGCAGGTGGTCAGTCAGGCAATCAGGATGGGTGAGGGATCTGGCATCTCATTGTCCAGATGTTGTGATTTGTTGGTAAGTTTCAGTTCCTTGATACCATCTTGGAGCTCTGATACTTGGTTTCCTGAGAAAGTAGCTTACATAAGACAAATGTAACTTTCTCAAGTTTTAAGACTGAGTGGGTCAATTTCTATGTTTTTCCTGAAGAAATCATAAACATCAGTTTTATAGGATCATTGGGCCAGTTGTAATACCACACACACACACACACACACACAACAAAACAAAACACCCTGAATGGCCAAGGCAATCATGAGCAAAAACCAAAATCGGTGGTCTCACATTCTCTGATTTCAAACTGTACCACAAAGCTATAGTTATTAACAGTATGGTATTGGCAAAAAAAGAAAAAAAAAAGAAAAAAAAATTAGATATATCAATCGGTGGAACAGAATGGGGAGGCATGAAATGAACCAACATATGTACGGTCAATTGATTTTCGACAAAGGTGAAAAGAATACACAGTGGCAAAGGATAATCTTATCAATAAACAGTGGTAGGTAAACTGAATATCCACAAGCAGAAAATTGAAATTAAACCCTTATCTTACATCGCATACAAAGATCAACTAAAAATGGATTAAAATCTGAAATTTAAGACCACAAACTGTACAGCTTCAAAAAATAAAAATAAAAAAGGGAAAATACTGTCGTGTTTGCTCAGGGCAATGATATGGATTTGACCTCAAAAATGTAGGTAACAGGCCTGGCACGGTTGCTCACGCCTGTAATCCCAGCACTTTGGGAGGCAGAGGTGGGCAGATGATTAAGTCAGGAGATCCAGATGATCCTGGCTAACACGGTGAAACCCTGTCTCTACTAAAAACACAAAAAAATTTGCCGGGCCTGGTGGTGGGCACCTGTAATCCCAGCTACTTGTGGGACTGAGGCAGAAGAATGGCTTGAACCCGGGAGGGGAAGTTTGCAGTGAGCCAGGATTGCGCCACTGCACTCCAGCCTGGGTGTCAGAGACTCCATCTCAAAAAAAACAAAAAACAAAAAACAAAAAAAAACAAAACAAACAAAAAAAACCATGCAAATAATAAAAGCAAAAACAGACAAATAGGACTACATCAAACTAAAAAGCTTCTCCGCAGCAATGAAAACAATTAGCGGTGTGCAGAGAGCCAAACTACAGATTGGGATAAAATATTTGTTAGCCATACATCCTATAAAGATTTTATATCCAAAATATGTAAGGAACTCAAACAACTCAATAGCAAGAAAATACAATACTCAGTTAATAAATGGATTAGAGATTTGAATATACATTTCTCAAAAGAAGATACACAAATTCCCTCTACATTTATGAAAAAATGTTCAACATTCCTAATCATTAGAAAAATAAAAATTGAACCACAGTAATATATTATTTCACACCTATCACAACGACTATTATAAAAAAAGTCCAAAGATAAGTGTTTTCAATGATATGGAGAAAAGGAAATTTTTGTGCACTGTTGGTGGGAATGTAAATTAATACAGCCATTATGAATACTGTATGGAAGTTCCTCAAAAAATTAAAAATAAAATTATCATACAATCCCTGAATCATAATTCTAGTATTTACCTAATTCTAGTATTCCAGTATTTACCCTAATTCTGTTTTGGAGAAGGTAAATTACTACAGCCATTATGGAAAACTATATTGAGGTTCCTCAAAAAATTAAAAATAAAATTGCCGTATAATCCCTGAATCCTAATATTAACATTTACCCCAAAGACTTGAACTCCATCTGTGGAAGAAATGTCTCACTCTGATATTAATTGCAGCACTAGTCACAATAGCCAAGTCACGAAAGCAACATGTGTTCACCAACAGATGAATTGATAAATAAATGTTTTATATATACACAATGGAATACTATTCAGTCTTAACAAGAAAGGAAATCCTGTCATTTACGACAACATGCGTAGAATTAGAGAACATTATGTTGAGTAAAACAAACCAGGCACAGACAAAGTTTTCACTTATTTGTGGAATCTTAAAAAAAAAAAAAAAAAGAACTCATAGAAGCAGAGAATGAAATGGTGATTATGGAGTTCAGTGGGTGGGGAGTTGGAGAGATGATGATCAAAAAGTACACAATCTGTTAAGAGAAACATTTTATTTTTTAGTTCTATTGCTTAGCATGAAGAATGCAGTTAATAACAGAGTACTGTACATTTCAAATTTGCTAATAATGTGCACATTACAAAAAAAGTTAAGTATTTGAAGTGATGTATATATTAACTAGTTTGATATAAGCATTCCATGTAGTATTAATAAATTATAACATCTCTTGTACCTCAAAAACTTATACAATAATAAATTGTATATTAATAATAAAAAGTATAAAAATGCACGTATAATGACTTCTTTTCCTCACTACTAGATAGCCAGTAGTGAGACTCCTGGATCAAATGGTAGTTCTACTTTCTGAAATCATTATATGAAAAAGATACTTGTACATGCATGTTTATAGCAGCACAATGTGCAATTGCAAAAATGTGGAACCAGCCCAAATGCCCATCAATCAGCGATCGGTTAAAGACATTGTGAGATAGATAGATAGATAGATAGATAGATAGATAGATAGATAGATACACACACATATCATGGAACACTACTCAACAATAAAAATAAAAATAAAGAAATAATGGCATTTGCAGCAACCTGGATGGAATTAAAGACTGTTATTCTAAGTGAAGTAACAGGAATGGAAAACCGAACATCATATGATCTCACTCATAAGTGGGAGTTAAGTCATGAGGATGCAAAGGCATAAGAATGACACAATGCACTTTAGGGACTCAGGGAAAATGGTTGGAGGGGGTGAGGGAAAAAAGACTACAAATTGGGTATAGTGAATATTGCTCAAATGATAGGTGCACCAAAATCTCAAAACTCACCACTAAAGAACTTATTCATGTAATCAAACACCAACTGTTCTCCAAAAACCTATGGAAATAAAACATAACAATTAAAAAAGAATTGGAAACTAAAAGAAATGCATATATACATATGTATATATAAACATACATACATATACATATAAGAATGTATACATACAAGAATGCATATATAGATAACTTTATTTTATCCTGTTGTGTACTCCTGAGTTCCTCATTTTACCTCAAAGTATGAATATAGTGAAATATAATAGAAACAAATAAATCATATCTGTAAGCTCTCATATTTGTTGTCTATTATTATTACTTAGAAATTTATTCACATCTATAATTATTTAAAAAGTAGTAAGGAATGCACGTGTCTTTTAATATCCAAACAATATAAAGTGTATTCTGTTGAATAGAAAGAAGGTTTATTCATTGGGTACTTATGTTTTCACTTCTCTCCACACCTCAAATATTACCACTTGCTTTTAGATTTATAAAAGCCTATTGTATAACCATTGTTTTTAAACATATAAAATATATTTTATATACATTTCTGTTTCAAAATAATATATTTTTTTTACTTTAAATAAAATTGCACAATTTTAATCAGGCATAAATAAACACATATATATGTCTGTGAATATATTATAAGAAATATTGCTACAAGTAGAACTGTTGGATGAAAAAAATAAGCAATTTTTTGTGTTCATGAGAATTTTCTAATTCTTCTTCTAAAAGGTTGTACTTGCAAAGGACATGCTCTCATTTCTTTTTATTGCTGCATAGTATTCCATGATGTATATGTACCATTTTCTTTATCCAGTCTATCATTGATGGGCATTTGGATTGGTTCCATATCTTTGCTACAAACTAACACAGGAACAGAAAACCAAACACCACATGTTCTCACTCATAAGTGGGAGTTGAACATTGAGAACACATAGAAACAGAGAGGGGAACAACTCATACCAGGGCCTCTTGTGGGGTGGGGGACGAGTGGAGGAAACTTAGAGGACAAGTCAATAGGTGCAGCACACCACAATGGCACGTGTATACCTATGTAACAAACCTGCACTTTCTGCGTCTGTGTCTCATTTATTTTTTAAAAGAAATAAAGAAAAAAAATTCTGTTGCAAGTTAAAAAAAAGTTGTACTGATTTCCATTCCTACTACAAACTGAAAATATTCCCTTTCTCACATGTTCACTAAAACCAGATATTTAAAAACTTTTAACCCATCAATCTAATGAGTTAAAAATATTTATTTTAAATTATATTTCTTGATAGATATACTAAAGTTGTCTTTTTCATATTTATTTATTTTTAATTGACAAATAATATTTTCGTACATATGTATATTGGGTACAATGTGATGTTTATATCTGTGTATGCATTGTAGAAAGATACCTTGCCAACTTATTTATTTGGAGAGAGGGTCTTTCTCTATCACCCAAGTTGTATTGCAGTGGTGTGATTTTGGCTCACTGCAACCTCTGCCTCTCCTATTCCAGTGATTCTCATGTCTCAGCTTCCTGAGTAGCTGTGGTTACAGGCACATGCCACCATGCTTGGCTAATTTTTGTATTTTTAATAGAGACAAGGTTTTATCATGTTGGCCAGGCAGGTCTTCAATTGCTGGACTCAAGCGACCCGCTCACCTCGGTCTCCCAAAGCGCTGGGATTACAAGTGTGAGTCACTGTTCCTGACCAATTTACCATATTTTTTTGTGGTGAGAATATTAAAAATCTTTTCTAACTGAAACTTCATACTCTTGATTAACATCTCTTCTTTCCTCATACCTCCTCCTCTCTCAAGCTTCTGGTAGGATCATATTTATATGTGAAATTTAAAAAGGTTGATTTCACTGAAGTTAACTTTTTATGTGTTTATGTGTTTGATCTGCTGCTACATTAGTAGTTATCCTTGGACAGGTCACATGCTGTATGTATTCCTTTATTTCCTCATTGATATTAATAGAGGTAATGTGAATTTTAATTCACAGCATTAAGATTATAAATCAGTAAGACAAACACATCAGAGTCATAGGAGATTCTCTGAGTTCTGGGTAACGTGATTCTTGTTTAGCCAAAGTTGGCAGAGGCTGAGCTCCTGACTCTGGGGGGCAAAGACAAAATTCTCTGTCTGGCAAACATAAGCAAAGGTAGCTAAAAAACACAGATAACAATTAAAATGCATGACAGCAGCATAGCTATGAGGTGCTAAGTGTTTAAAGCAAGGCAGTGACAATGAAAAATGAGAGAAGAAAGGATCATCCTTCTTATCACTGTTAGAATGATTGACAAGGCTAGAATAATTTTTCATCTTTAGAGAAATATAACAAGGAAGTAAAAATACAGAACAATGATAGATATCAAATTCTCTACAAAGTCGCTATAAAAAGAATGTCTATATTTAGTGGTCCTGCTTGAATTTTCTTTACAATATTACTTTTAAAATAATTTCAAATATTGTATCTTCATTAGCCATACCCTCCATAAAATTATGACACAATAGGATATCAAATATATGTGATAACCTTACAATATGAGCAGAGCAGATTGGGACTCGGTTTTGCTTTAAACTATACAATTATTATTTCTCTGATTTTTAGCTCTTGGAAATAATGTTTGTGATGCTAAAAAATTATAATTTAGTTGAGCTTGTTTTTTTTTTTTTTTTTTTTTTTTGAGATGGAATCTTGCTCTGTTGCCCAGGCTAGAGTGCAGTGACATGATCTCGGCTCACTGCAGACTCCGCTTCCCAGGTTCAAGCGATTCTCCTGCCTCAGCCTCCCGAGTAGCTGGGATTACAGGCACCCACCACCTCAGCCGGCTAATTTTTGCATTTTTTAGTAGACAGGATTTCACCATCTTGGCCAGGCTGGTCTCGAACTCCTGACCTCATAATCCACCCGCCTCCCAAAGTTCTGGGATTACAGGCATGAACCACCGTGCCTGGTCTAGTTGAGCTTGCTTCATAGAACTGAATTAAAAATATAATGATGTTAATTTCTCTTAAGAAAATTTGTACTAGGAAAAAGTTGTTAGGTCAGTGTTTGCTTTTCTGCTATCAAATACTAAAACAAAAGACCTAATTATTCAGTTAGATTGAGAAGAGTGAACAGATCTAATGTTTCAAAAACTAAATATTCAAAAAAACAATAGCAAATATTTCTTTCTGAAGAGTAATTGGGTTAGTTAAAAAAGAATGCAAATGTATTCTTAGAGTGGTTGATAAATCCCTGAGCTGTAATTTGGTTGCCAAAAATCTAAATAAACTTCATTACTACATAATAAAGCAGTTCACATTTAAAATTGGTCAGTTTATTGATTTTAGTGACAAGGGATTTGAATGCATTTTCTTTGTTTGTTGTTAATTTCTTGATTTCTTAAACCAATCTATTACTCACAGTGCAGTATTACAGTATTAAACATGCAGATATGACTATAATCAGACATAAAATGAAGTGTGGATTCCTGAGATGTTTATGATAAATTTCAAAAGCTGCTCTTCTATTATATTTTTCAAGTGCAGAAAATATAAGTGTGAGCTCTTTGGAAACTTTTGTGATTTTTATAGCAAGACATTTTCTATCAAAAGTAATACATTTTAATTCACTCAGTTAAATCTGAGTCTAAAATTCATTGGTTAAATAAATTCATATTTTTCACTTTTGTAATTTAAAATGATCAACATAAAGTCATACATTATCTCAAAAGAAGCATTATTCTTTGTACTCATATTTTTTCCTCTTTGTAAAATACAGTATCTTCTCACCAAAATAATTTTAATTCTTTAGCCTTAGGAAAGACAAAGGCCTTTTCTGAACTCAAATTAGATGCCACTTGTCCATGCACTTTTTTTTTACACCATGTTTATATAATCTATCATACTTTGTTCTTCGTTATTATTGTTTGCATAGAGATTTATTATTCGATTTTAGATAGTATGCCTTTTAACAAAAGAAAGTGTGACAGAGCATTGTTAAGTAGGACCGACACAGAGTAGCATTGTATATTTGTGAGCACGTTATAAGAATTCAATATGCCAGTTTTCGTTCTTTGCTCTATTCATATTAACATAGAAATTCACAATCAGTATCTTTAAAAGCATTAAGACAAAAATGTTAGCTAAAAATTCCACATTAAAACACTTGTTGAGGAAATTATAACTAACACCTAAAGAGATAGTGTACAAAATGCCAAATTGTCAAATTTTCTGGATCTCAATCATATATGAATAAAATAATTTTTTTCTTTACTTTAAAATGCTAAGGTATTTTCCTTCTTCAGCACTTGGACTTTTTATGTATATTACTTTGTTTAATATTTCATGCACATTTTTTTCTTTTCTTAACTATATTAGAAACTATGCTATGTTTTGTGGAAAGAAACTGCTGTGTTATCTCCTCTGGAATCTACTAGCGTCTAATTCATAGTAGAAATTCAATAAATGGTTGATTATTCATTGATTTAGTAAGAAGTCAGCAGTATTTCTAAGAGAAAGAGTCCCGAATCAAAAAAAAAAAAAGACTTAGATGTTATTAGTGGCACGAAAATAAACTGTGAAACTGAGATTTGCTGCATATTCCTAATCGGCTTTTTCATTTTACAAGTATTTTTAAAACTGAAATTCTAAAACACCAAGTGTTTCGGAAACCAATGGGGTAATGTGGGCAAATCACATGGCTATAAATTGTTAATAAAATGTTGTGATTTTAACAAAAATATTTTTATTTCAAATTTGCTGAAAACAATTAGATAAATTACACTTAGGTAAACAATTAGATAAATTACTAGAATAATTACTGAAGCAGGAATTTTCAGCATTTAAAAGAAATACAGTTGTCACTTAATATCTATGGGAGATTGGGTCCAGGAATCCGCAAGGATACCAACATTCATGGATGTCCATGTCCCTTATATTAAATGGCTTTGCATTTGCATATAACCTCCACACATGCTTCCATATAGTTTACATCCTTTCGAGATTATTTATAACACCTAATACAATCTAAATGCTATCTAAATAGTTGTTAGACTGTATTGTTTAGGAAGAAATAGCAAAACAAGTCTGCACCATCCTTCTTTTTAATTTTCTGAATATTTTTGATCCACAGTAGGTTGAACACACAGGGTCAGATTCCATGTATATAGAGGGCTGACTGTGTAACAATTCATTTCGTTAAAGAATGTTACATATTATTCACCAAAATACTTTTTGAAAGTAAGGAAAATCTAGGTATACTACTCTGACAACTTTTTAAAAACAAATTTGTATGTGTAAATTTTTCATGACACACATATTATATATTTGTATTTTACAGTTAATTTTGTTTCATGTTTAACTGCATTATCCTTTTTTACATAAAATAATAATTCAAAGTAATGTTTATAATATTTAAGTAAATGTAATTAAATAAATTAGTTAAGTAATTGCACATATGATACATTTAGAGCTAATGATTATTTTAGTTTACTTATGACCCTAAAGAGGAACAGTTTAATTTCTTTGGAGGATTTTAATATGCATACTTTTTACAGTACTATTTTACTACTTTACATTAGAATGAAGATCATTGTTATGCATACAAATTTGCTCTTTCCTAGGAGGTTGATAAATTATTTAATTGCATTGTTTTTTATTTTTATTAAGCACATTTTGTAATCCATATTTGAAAATGAGTTAAGAATCTGATCACATACAATTAATAGCAACTGAAAACTGAACATTCACTTGTCTGTATAAACTGTGCTTATTGATCTCTGTGTTAAAAATATTGTCTAATATTTTAAAGGATTTATCTATTTAAAAAACTGATGGGGAGACATGTTGCATAGGACTTATAGGCACCCCTTCAGGAGCCAGATTTTGGAGTCAGATAGGCCTTGTCTCCACCATTCTCTGTATATGAGTCCTTAGACAAATCACATAAGCTTTTTAAGTTTTCAGATCTCTCAAGTGTGATAGGAATAATTTTATCTACTCCAACAGAATATCAGAGTAAAAATAAGCAATTTAGTTAAATGTTTAACAACCCTGGCTTCTACCAGGTTACCATATAAAATTGCTGATAGTAATTTTTTTGTTTTGTTTTGTTTTATTTAAGATGGAGTTTCGTGCTTGTCTCTCAGGCTGGAGTACAATGGCGCAATCTGGGCTCACTGCAAACTCCACCTCCCAGGTTCAATCAATTCTCCTGCCTTAGCCTCCTGAGTAGCTAGGATTACAGGCACCTGCCACTATGCCCGACTAATTTTAGTATTTTTAGTAGAGATGGGGTTTCGCCATGTTGGCCAGGCTGGTCTCAAACTCCTGACTTCAGGTGATCCACCCGCCTCAGCCTCCCAAAGTGTTGGGATTACAGACTTGAGCAACCCTGATAGTAATTTTAACTATAAACATGGCAATTGCTTGTAGCTCTGATACGTGAATACACCAGTAACAGACAAACAGAGAGCCAAATCATGAATGAACTTCCATTCACAATTGCTTCAAAGAGAATAAAATACCTAGGAATCCAACTTACAAGGGATGTAAAGGACCTCTTCAAGGAGAACTACAAACCACTGCTCAGTGAAATAAAAGAGGACACAAACAAATGGAAGAACATACCATGCTCATGGATAGGAAGAATCAATATCGTGAAAATGGCCATACTGCCCAAGGTAATTTATAGATTCAATGCCATCCCCATCAAGCTACCAATGAGTTTCTTCACAGAATTGGAAAAAACTGCTTTAAAGTTCATATGGAACCAAAAAAGAGCCCGCATTGCCAAGACAATCCTAAGTCAAAAGAACAAAGCTGGAGGCATCATGCTACCTGACTTCAAACTATACTACAAGGCTACAGTAACCAAAACAGCACTGGTACCAAAACAGAGATAGAGACCAATGGAACAGAACAGAGTCCTCAGAAATAATACCACACATCTACAGCCATCTGATCTTTGACAAACCTGAGAGAAACAAGAAATGGGGAAAGGATTCCCTATTTAATAAATGGTGCTGGGAAAATTGGCTAGCCACAAGTAGAAAGCTGAAACTGGATCCTTTCCTTACTCCTTATACGAAAATTAATTCAAGATGGATTAGAGACTTAAATGTTAGACCTAATACCATAAAAACCCTAGAAGAAAACCTAGGTAATACCATTCAGGACATAGGCATGGACAAGGACTTCATGTCTAAAACACCAAAAGCAAAGGCAACAAAAGCCAAAATTGACAAATGGGATCTAATTAAACTAAAGAGCTTCTGCACAGCAAAAGAAACTACCGTCAGAATGAATAGGCAACCTACAGAATGGGAGAAACTTTTTGCAATCTACTCATCTGACAAAGGGCTAATATCCGAAACCTACAAAGAACTCAAACAAATTTACAAGAAAAAAACAACCCACCCCATCAAAAAGTGGGCAAAGGATATGAACAGATATTTCTCAAAAGAAGACATTCATACAGCAAACAGACACATGAAAAAATGCTCATCATCACTGGCCATCAGAGAAATGCAAATCAAAACCACAATGAGATACCATCTCACACCAGTTAGAATAGCGATCATTAAAAAGTCAGGAAACAACAGGTGCTGGAGAGGATGTGGAGAAATAGGAACACTTTTACACTGTTGGTGGGATTGTAAACTAGTTCAACCATTATGGAAAACAGTATGGCGATTCCTCAAGGATCTAGAACTAGATGTACCATACGACCCAGCCATCCCATTACTGGGGATATACCCAAAGGATTATAAATTATGCTGCTATAAAGACACATGCACACATATGTTTATTGCGGCACTATTCACAATAGCAAAGACTTGGAATCAACCCAAATGTCCATCAGTGACAGATTGGATTAAGAAAATGTGGCACATATACACCATGGAATACTATGCAGCCATAAAAAAGGATGAGTTTGTGTCCTTTGTAGGGACATGGATACAGCTGGAAACCATCATTCTCAGCAAACTATCACAAGAACAGAAAACCAAACACTGCATATTCTCACTCATAGGTGGGAACTGAACAATGAGATCACTTGGACTCGGGAAGGGGAACATCACACACCAGGGCCTATTATGGGGAGCGGGGAGGGAGGAGGGATTGCATTCTGAGTTTTACCTGATGTAAATGACAATTTGATGGGTGCTGATGAGTTAATGGGTGCAGCACACCAACATGGCACAAGTATACATATGTAACAAATCTGCACGTTATGCACATGTACTCTAGAACTTAAAGTATAATAATAATAATAATAATAAAAGAATTTTGTGGGAACTTATGGTGAGATCAATGGGATGTAAGACCTTTCAGAAAAATAATCCATATGGGAAAAAAAGAACTAAAAACTGCTGGAAAAACAATGAGGTTAACAATAGTTGAGAGAAATTCCTTCGACATGAAAGGTAAAATTTTCAGAGATAGAGCAGGCTGCTGGGGGGAAGGCCGCAATTAAAATCAGTATGATCCTAGTGCCACAATTCTGACCTAAATATAAACTTTGATCAAAGCTGAAAAAAATAAAAAAGAATTCAACATAAATACCTATGATAATGTTATTGATGATGGTAATAGTGATGGTAAAGATGATTATGGTACCATTTGAAGAAAGCAAACTAGCATTGTATATATATTAATTTATAAATGGCATAATGTTTTCATTTAAGTTTTTTTTTTTTTTTTTTTTTTTTTTTTTTTTGAAGAGCAGTTTTAGGTTCACAGCAAAAATAAGAGGATGGTATGGAGAACTTCCAAATATCCCATTGCTCTCCACCATATGCATAATAGCCTTCTTTATCAGCATTCTTCATATGAGTGGTAATTTGTTACAATTAGTGAACCTACATTGAAACATCATAGTCACTAAAGTTTATAGTTTACATAAGGGTTTGCTCTTTGTTGTGTATATTTTATGGGTTTGGATAAATATATAATGACATATATTCATCATTATATATTATACAGAGTATTTTACCTCCCTAAAAATGCTCCCTGACAAAATATTTTAATTAATTAAATAATTTTAAAATAAGCTTTGTTTAGTATATTTAAGATACACAAAATGATGTTTTGAGATTTGTATTTGTAGCAAAATGATTACTATAGTGAAACACATGAACGTAGCCATGATCTCACATAGTTACACCTGATATACTTTTACTTATAGAATTTTTTAAAAAATACAAAATTTGTTGAGCATTACTAATCAAAACCTTTGAATGAGAACTACAATTGTCTTACTATAGACTTGATAAAATTATAATCATATACAAAAATTAATTTGGAACACTTTTCACCAAGGCAAAAGCTCCCTGAAAAACAGTAGTTACAAGACGTTCTGTTCTTATTTGGTTCTCATTTCGTCCCTTCAGAAATTATGTAAATGTTTCTATCCTTTGTGTGGGTGACCCATGCTATATTTTTCTAAGAAAATCTCCAGAGGCATGCATAGAGTTTTTTGGCCAGTTTTTGGTACCCTTTCAGCAATTTCAAATTTTTAAATTTATGTACATGATTTTAAGAGTCATTTTCAGAAATATTTTGTTAATTTTCTTTATTTGCTGAAATGGCATCATAACTGAACAATCTTTAAGTTTTATCTCTTTTTCTTTAAACACTGTTTTCTGGCAGATTGTGTGGTTTTATTATACAAGCAATTTTTGTGATACTTTTAACTTTTAAATTTTACTAAATTTTATCTGAGGTAAAAAAGGAAACCTACCTGAACTGGAAAGACAAATTCCTTATAAAGGTATTTCCTACATAAAACTTCTAGAAAATCTGCCTCCTTAAAATATCACAAAATTATTATTTATTCTCATGCCGATTGTGACAATAAGTACTATTTTTTGTTCCTACTAAATTTCAGAGCTGTGTCAGTTCATTATATTTCTACAGTTGGTCCTCTGTATCCGTGTGTTCTGCATCTGTAGATTCAATCAATCATGAATCAAATATATTTAGGAAAAAAAAAAAGGATAGTTGCATCTCTATTAAACATGTACAGACTTTTTTGGTCATTATTTCCTAATACAGTATAAAAATGATGTATACAACACTTACATTGTAATAGATATTATAAATAAGCTATAGATGATTTTAAATATACAGAAGAATGTGAGTAGGTTTTTGTAAATACTATGCCATTTTGTATAAGGGACTTGAGCATCCATGGATTTGGGTATCTCAGGGGAGTCTGGAAACCAATTCCCCAAGAATACCAATTCCACAATTCTTCCAAAAAGATAAAACTATCCCTTTTTCAACAATAACAACAAATTTTTTTACCACTCTGAACATCTGACTTCATGATATAAATTTTAAAATGAATTTTAAAATTTGTAAACTTAATTAAAAAAAAAAAAACATAATGCTAGGGCAGATTAAACAAAACCCTGATAATAAGGCTATTTACCTGTTGTTTACATGAAATCCACTTAAATATAAAAGTACAGATAACTTTAACATAAAGGAGTAGAAAAAAATATGCCATGCTAACACTAATAAAAGAAGACTGAAACAAATATATTAATTTTAGACAAAATGGTACTTAGAATATGAAATTTTGTAAGAGATAAGAAGGGACACTGTATAATGAATAAAGGTCAACTCTGGTGTTTCAGAAAAACTCTCAAACTATGTTTATTCTCTACTCTCACACCACCCGAACAATCATCAACAGAGAAGACTCTGTCTTCCCACACGTAGCAGCGGGCACCAGCAGCATGTCTTCCAATTCAATGCTGACACTACCTAATACGAGATAGTGACATATCCCAGAGGTTGAAGGGCTCAGTACCCAAGACTACTCCCAACACCCCAGACACCAGTCACAAGTCTGGGCCTTCAGAACTTCTGACCAACCAGCTTCAAGTTGGGGTTCCCATGGCCACCTTTTTGGGTTTGATTAGCTGGCTCACAGAACTCAAGGAAACATTTACTTACTTTTACCAGTTTATTATAGAGGATATTACAAAGGATACAGGTGAGGTATAGTGGATAAGACACGAAGCTTCTATGCCTTCCCTGGGTACGCCATTCTCCAGGTGCCTTTGTTTGTTCAGCTATCTGGAAGTTTTCTGAACTCAGTCCTCTTGGGTTTTCATGGAAGCTTCTCAATGTCTGTATTTCTTCCCCCAGGGTATAGAGTGGGGCTGTCTCTGGGAAGGGCATTAATACCTACAATGAGAAAGGTGGAGAAAGATTAGAGTCCTACCTTAGGGCAGGTGAAAGGAGGTCAGGAGAAAGTAAGAGAGATTCGATTTCCTGAGGCCTGCCCCTGAGGCCTAACACACCCAACATTAATACAAAAGACTGTAACAAAGGCTGTGCAAGTTATAAACCAAAAACTGTGGACAAAAATGAAAACAAAGAGTTATTATATTAAATGCATGTACTTAAAGAAATAAAGGTAATAGAACAATAACAAAAGATTATATTTCAGTAAACTAGAGAAAAGTAATTTAAGCCTGAGGCAAGCAAAATAAAATAAATAATAAAAATTGAAAGCACAAATCGATAAAATTGAAAACAGAAAGCAATACAGAAAATTAGTAAAATTAAAAGCTGATATTTAAAAAAGACTAATAAAATTGATAAACTTCTAGCAATACTAACAAAAGGAGGGAGAAGAAAAAAAAAGGAGCGAGAAAAAAAAAGAGAGAGAAAGGCACAAATTACCATTATCAGAACTAAAACAGCCATTATCACTACTTCCAGGGACATTAAATGGATAATAAACAAATATTACGAATTACTCCATGCCCCAAAACCTGATAACTTACATGAAACACACCAATTTTTTTGAAAGATTACAAATTACCCATCTCACTCAGGGAGAAAAATATAATTAAATATCTTTATATCTATTCAAAATAGAAGTAGCAATTAAAACTATTCAAAGAAAGAAAATCTTATGACTAAATGATTTTTGTGGGTGAATTCTACCACACATCTAAGGGGAAAATGCACACATACACACACACACACGCACACACACTTCCCACTTCATTTTATAAGCCAGCATTAATTACAACACAAAATCAAAAAAACTCATTCCAAAAAAAAAAAAAAAAAAATCACAGACCAATATTCCTCGTAAAGAAACAAATTCTCAGGAAAATATTAGAAAAATAAATGTAATGATATATAAAAAGGATAGTACATCATATCCAAGGAATGTTTATCACAGTAATGCAAGACTGGTTCAACATTTATAAAACAATAAAAACCACTCATCATATCAATAGACTGAATAAGAAAAAAAGATATCAATAGATGTCGAAAAAGCTCTCAACAATATTTATTGCATATTCTTGATAGAAAATTTCACAAAAACTAGGAGTAAAAGGGAACTCCTTATTAGAAAAAATAATATATTAAACCCTACAGACAACAAAAATTGTACATAATTATGAAAGCCTAAACTCTTTACCTTAATACCAGGAAAAAGGTAAGGATGTACTCTCTTGTTATTCCTATTCAACTTTATACTGGAAGATATAACTAGTATAGTAAGAAAAGTAAAATGATATAAAAATATAAATATATAAATTTTAAATACATAAATAAAGGTCTATTCATCAATTACATGGCTTTCTATGTTGAAAAGCTCAAAGAACCTAGATGAGAAAAAAAGACAAAAACCTGGCTCTAATGAGACATTCTTTAGAAGGTCACAGGATAGAATTCAATATACGAAAAGTCAATTGTTTTTCAATATTCCAACAATAAGCAGAATTTTAAACTGCAAAATAATAACATATGCAATGACAACCAAAAGTGAAGTGCTTAGGTATGAATCTAACAAAATGTTTATTGAATCTGTATGTTAGAAACCATAAAATGTTAATGAAAGACTCTGAATATCTAATGAAATGGAAAGGTTTTTGTGGTCATAGATTAGAAGAACCAATATTGTTAAAATGTCAGTTTGATTTATAGTCTCAACACAATCCCAACTGCAATACTAGAAAGCTATTTTTATATATCAGCAAACTGATTTGAAAATTTATATGAAAAGGTAAGTGACTTTGAATAAGCAACAGAATATTAATAAAAAACAAAATTAGAATACTTACACCACAAAAATTTCAAGACTTACAATGATTCTACATTAACAAAGACAGTGTGGTATTGGAGAAAGTATAGATTTATATATTAATGGAACAAAACATGCAGCCCTGAAATAAACCCACACAAGCATAGTCAACTAATCTTTGACAAAGAAACAAAGGTTGTTCGGTGAAAAAAGAATAGTCTTTCCAACAACCAATGACTCTCAAAAACTGACTCTCACAAAAATTAATTCAAAGTGGAATCTACATGTAAAACACAAAACTATAAAACTATCAAAGGAAACACAGAACACCTACATAAACTTAGGTTTGGTGATGAGTTTTTAGTCAGCACATCACAAGCAAAATCCATAAAGATAAATATTTATATGTTGTTATTCATTAAAATTAAAACTTCTGCTCCTATATAGATACTGTTAAGGGAGTGAAAATACAAGTCACAGACTAGAACAATACATTTAAAAATCCTATATCTGATAAAGAACTTGTATCCAAAAATAAACAAAAAATTCTTTAAACTCAACCATAAGAAAACAACCCAATTTTTAAGAAATGGATCTGAAGATAGATTTCACCAAGAAGACATACAGATGCTAAATAATCATATAAAAAGTTCATTATTTGTCACTAAATGAATGCAAATTAAAACAACAAGAAGATATTATTACATACCTATTAGAATTCCTTATAAAAAACAAAACTGAAAATATCAGTTACTGGTGAAGATGTATAGCAACAGTAACTTGCATCCATTTCTGGTGGGAATGACAAATGTGAAAGGCACTTTTGCAGACTAGTGGTTTATTATCTAGCTTAATATAGTCTTACTATATGATCTACCAATTACTCCCCCAGGTATACCCAACTGATTTGCAAACTTATGTTTATGCAAAAAATTATGCATAGATACAACCACTTTATTCATAATTTTCAGAAACTGGATGGAATCAAGATGTTCTAAAGTAGGTTAATTGATTAATGTAATGGTTTGAGTGTCTCGACAAAACTCACATGGGATCGTTGATTGTTAATGTTGTGATGTTGGGTGGTAGTACATTTCAGAGGTAATTAGATCATTAAGATATATTAATGTCTTTCTTGAAAGACAGGATTTAGTTCTTGTGGGAATGAATTTGAGTCACAGGAATGGATTAGTTCTAAAAGTGAGTTGTTATAAAGCAAGGCTGCCTCTCATGTTTGGCCTCTTTTTATTCACCACTTCCCCTTCTGCTTCTCCACCAATCTGTAAGGGAACACACGGATCTCATCAGAAGCTTAGCAGATGCTGGCATCATGCTTTGGAACTTTGCAGCCACCAGAATTGTGAGCCAAATAAATCTTTCTTTATAAATTACTTAGTCTCAGATACTTTGTTAGAGCAACACTAAAATGAATAATATTGGTACTGAAAAAGGAGGTTTTGTTGTACAGGTACCTGAAAATGTGGAAGTGGATTGGAATTGGTTAAGGGGTAGAGGCTGGAATAGTTTGGGGGAGCAGTCCAGAAAAAGGCCCTAGATTTTGGTGAAGACTTAAGTGACAAAAAGACTAGGGAAAATTTGTAATGTTTTAAGGGTTGACTCAGTGATCATGACAAAGATGGTAATGAAAATACAGATAATAAAGTCTTTTCTGATGAGATCTCAAATGAAAATGAAAAGTATCTTATTGGAAACCAGAGTAAAAAGCACTGTTGTTATACAGTTGCAAAGAACTTGGCCACATTGTGTTTATGCCCTAGGGCTTTATGGAAGGCAAAACGTAAGAGTGATGAACTAGGATTTCTGGCAGAAGAAATTTTAAGCAAAATATAGATGGTTACTTTTGGCTGCTAACACTGAGATTTGAGAGTAAAGGGATAAATGAAAGACAGAATTTGTAATTAAAAGGAACCAGAACAGACAAATTTGGAAAACTTGTAGCCTCACCATGTAAACAGTAAAAACTACTCAGGAGAGAGTGCGGAGGATGTGGCCCAGCAACTGTTTGCTAAAGAGATTAGCATAAATAAAAGGGAATCAGGTGCTATTCCTCAAAACAATGGGGAAATGGCCCTGAGATCATTTGAGATTTTCTGGAATGCCCTTCCAATCATAGGCCCAGCGGCCTACGAGAATAGAATTGTTTTACCCTTGACAGTCATGCTTCCCTGGTCTGCCTCAACACTCCACATTCCATCTGCTTCACCTGCTCTGGCTGTGGCTCGAATGATTCCAGGTGTGGCTGTAACTGCTGCTCAGACAAGTACAAACCATAAAACTTGGTGATCTCATGTCATGGCTCAAACAGGATCAGATGTAACTGATGTCATGGCTCTGGAAGTTGAAAACTGTAAACGTTGGCAGTGTCCAAGTGATGCTGACTCTGCAGGCATACAGGGTGTGTGGGCTATGCAATCATGGCAGTTTATACTTAGATTTAAAATGAGGTATCAAACAGCTACTGAGCCCAGGCAGAAATTTAAATTGTATATATAAAGGTTTACCCTTTTTGCTGTAAAGATCCATGGATTTGACAAATGCATAGGATCCTGTACAGTAATCACACAGAGTAAGTTTGTAGTTTAACCGCCATAATGTATAAACTTCCACACCACAGGGGCAGAGCCACCATAGAATGTTCCTATTAGAATAATGCCTAGTGAGTGGGGCTGCCCTCAAGACCCCCAAATTTTCAAACCACAGGTAGCATGCAACACCTTTTTGGGAAAGCTGCAAACACTGAACCCCAGCCAGGATGGTAGTTAGGTGGGCTCCACAAAGTCAAGTCATAGAGAGGGGGCCTCTTGAGGCTTCCTGCACGAATGTGTTCAGGATGCAGGACATGAGGTCAAAGGAGATTATTTTCCAGCTTTAAGATTTTATATCTGCCCCTCTGAGTTTCAAACTTGCTTTATGCCAGTTACTCTTTTCTTTTTGCATATTTCTCCCATTTGGAATGGGAATCGCTACTCCATGCCTGTCCAATCATTGTATTTTGGAACAAGATAAACTTATTTTTTATTTTCTAGGCTCATACGTGGAAGGAGTTTCCCTGGAGTCTCAGATGACGCTTTGAACTTTGGACTTTTATATTGATCCTAGTGTAAGTTAAGACTGTAGAGACCATTGAGATGGAATTATCATATTCTGCATGTGAGAAGGACATAAGTTTTGGGGGCCTGGGACAAAAATACTATGGTTTACTACAAATCATGTTGGAACTTTAATTCCCAGTTTGGCATTGTTTAAAGGTGGACTTTTAAGGGATGATTAGATTAACATCTTCTTGAGAGACTGGATTAGTTCTCATGGGAATTAATTCATTCCTGAGAGAGCAAGTTATTATAAAGTGAAGTTGTCTCTCATATTTGGCCTCTTTTTATGCATCTGCTTCCACTTTCACGACTCTGCTGTTCTCTGATACAGTACAACAGCCTCACCACAATCTAAGAAGATGCTGGCACCATGCTTTTAGACTTTGCTGCCACCAGAATCATGAGCCAAATAAACCTATTTTATGTATAAGTGATCTAGCTACTGAATATAAAGAATGTAAAGTGATCACCAAATAAGCTAAGACAGTGAACAACCTGTGATGCCCATTCAATAAAATATTATTTATTAATAAAAAGGAATGAGCTATGAAACCATACAAATAAATGAAGCTTGAGTGCATTGAGTGCATATTGCTAGGTGAAAGAAGATAGTCTGAAAAAGGCTATATACTAGGAGTATTAGTCAACTCATTAGTCATATTATGTGTTATTAGTTCACCTTAACAAAATACCACAGATTGGGTGGCTTAAATAATCTCTGGCTGGAAGTCAGAGATCAGCATGCCAGCATGTTCAAGCTCAGCCGAAGGCTCTCTTCTTGGTTTGCAAGACAATCACTTTCTTGCTATGTCCTTGGATATCCTTTACTTGGTGCTGTTCCTTTTCCTCTTTTTATAAGGCCACCAGTTCTATCAATGTAGGAGCTCACCCTTATGATCTCATTTAATATTAAGTACACCCTAAAAATCCTATCTTTAAATATAGTCACGTTGGGGGTTAGGGCTTAGATACATAAATTTTAGAGGGACATGATTTGGTCCTTAACACCATGTGATACCATTTATGGAAAATACAAAAGTATACAGATAATAAATTGATCTGTAATTGTCAGCCGTTTGGGTAGGAAGAAGGGTTAAACAAGTGAAGCACATAGGATGTTTTATGGTGCTTAAACTATAAACTTATTCTGTGTGATTACTGTACAGGATCTTATGCATTTGTCAAATCCATGGATCTTTTCAGCACAAAGAGTAAACCTTTATACATGCAATTTTAAAAATCCGTTAGGAAGTCGGAGTATACCAGGATGGAATAAGGAACTGTGATAAAAGAATCTGATTATATTACACATATACACAATAGCCTTATTAGAAGAGGTGGTAAAAAATGGTGCTAAACAAAATAACTTTGGAAATGAGTAGATATTGCTAAGCCTAAAGGTCAAAAAAGTTTTACATAAACACTATCCTATAGTTGATCAATGTTTTCTATGAAATTGTGGTTAACTTAATAAATGTACAGATGTACATATATACAAGCGTTAATAGATATGTAGAAGTAGATGGGATAGTATATATATACATACATGTTTTCCTTGCTCTTTCAGTTGAGAGGGTCTGGAAACAAGGACACCCCAGTAGCAACTAACGTTTGAACCCAGGTTTTGTTTTCTAATATCATTTTCCAATAATAGGAACTAGAATTTCTTGGAGAAATGACTGATTCTAGACTGAAAATGGGAATAGTTAAGAAGAACCAGAAAGTAAAGAAAAACTTAATCAAAACCCACAATGATGAATGTATGTCAAAAGAACACAGGAGCCAAATGATAACATTCTCCATTCTTAGATGAATTTGAGAAATGATATAAAAACATGCCGGGCGTGGTGGATCAAGCCTGTAATCCCAGCACTTTGGGAGGCCAAGATGGGCGGATCACGAGGTCAGGAGATCGAGACCATCCTGGCTAACACGGTGAAACCCCCTCTCTACTAAAAATACAAAAAAACTAGCCTGGCGAGGTGGTGGGCGCCTGTAGTCCCAGCTACGTGGGAGGCTGAGGCAGGAGAATGGCCTAAACCCGGGAGGCGGAGCTTGCAGTGAGCTGAGATCCGGCCACTGCACTCCAGCCTGGGCAACAGAGCGAGACTACGTCTCAAAAAAAAAAAAAAAAAAACCAACAAAAAAAAACAACAAAAAAAAGCATATTATTGGATTGTAACCCAAAGTCTGTACTGATATTAGTAAATACTTGAATAAATAAGTAGGCAAATTGTCCATAAAGAAAAAATCCACATAATTTCTGTAGACACATCCCTCTCAAAAAAGAGGAGCAACACTATTTCTTCAGCGTGGGCTGCGTGTAGTGAAAAAAAGGATCAATTCTACAGTGGAGAAACCTAACGAAATTGTTTCAGCCAGGCTATCAAAGTCAACATCACGAAGTCATGTCAGTAACATATGTCCTTGAGGTGATGTGATGAGATTGGCAGTTTACCTCTCTACTCCTCTGCCCCAAAAAGCATATCCCCAGTATAATCATAAAATACATCAGACAAACCCAACTGAGGGACATTCTAAAAAATACCTAACAAATATTTCTCTAAAGGATCAGGGATATAAAAAATAAGTAAAACTGGAGTAATTGTTACAGCCTAGAGAAACCTAAAGAATCATTATTAATAAATGTATTGTGGTATCATGCATGGGATCCAGGAAACAAAAAGGGACATTAGGAAAAACCTTATAGATTGTAAACAAAGTATGGTCTTGTTATTATTTGTGAAAAGCCTACAATACTAATGCAATTTGTTAGCAATAGGGGACACTGAATGAGGAATATATGTAAATTCACTGTATGAGTTTCAAAACCTTTTTGCAAATATAAAAGTTCCAAAATAGCAAAAATATTTTAAAAATTGCATAGATCTTGTCAAGTGGCCAGCCTGAAGCTCATGATAATTTATATTTTTACTGTTTCCGAGAGGATGTATGTCTTTGCAACCTCGCCAATACTACTTTACTTTTTAAAATTTAGTCAATCTTTAAGGAAAAAAAAAAAAAAATATATATATATATAAAAGTCACTGGTTTACTGGGTATGTCCTTGAATTCTAGTAAGGTAATTCTGCTTTTAATACATTTTGTAGCCATTTCTATTTACTTTCCTTGAAATTGTCACATATCTTTTTCCAAGTTCTCACTCATTTGATTGTCTCTATTTGCTAGGAGTTCCATATATATAGTTTGAATTGTTAGTCTTTTGTCTATTGCATACTTTTTAAAAGTTTCCCAAAGGTTATCAATTGTTCTTTAATTTTTTATTAAAAACTTTAATAGTTTTCATGGTTTTAATATTTCCTGTTTTTATTTGCTTAAGAAGACTTTCCCCAACATTCTTAGGTTGGAAAACTTCAAATATATTTTTTCTGTAGAATAATTATTAAATTGTTAGTTCTCCTGGAGTAAATTTTTTGTTTATAATATATGATGGGGTCTAATTTATGGATAGGAAATTGATGTATTCTTTTTCCATTGTAAATCTAAATCTTATAAACCTATATAAAAAAAAAAACTTTGTTTTGGCGCTTTCTATTTCTTTTCAGAAGTATATTTGAATTTGAATCTGGCAATTTCAGGGTGGATTAATGCTTATCAGTTGTGATTCCATAGTATGTCTTTTTCTTTTGTAAGGTGTTTTTAATTGTGTTATTTTTAAATACTTTCATAGATATAATTGAGAAAATATGTTCAACGTGGTTTTTATTATAGTGTTATCCTTTAAAACTATATTGAAACAAATTTGGGAATTGTAGTTAGGATAATATTATTCTGTACACTTTAGGGGAAAATATATCTTACAATACTAAATCTTTCCTTCACCAAGCAATAGGTCTTTCCTTCATTCAAGTTTTCAATTATTCTGTTTTCTTCTTCTTTTTTTTTTTTTCTTTTTTTATTAAACTTTAAGTTCTAGGGTACATGTGCACAACGTGCAGGTTTGTTACATATGTATACATGTGCCATGGTGGTGTGCTGCACCCATTAACTCGTCATTTACATTAGGTATGTCTCCTAATGCTATCCCTCCCCCCTCCCCCCACCCCACAACAGGCCCTGGTGTGTGATGTTCCCGTTCCTATGTCCAAGTGATCTCATTGTTCAATTCCCACCTATGAATGATAACACGCAGTGTTTGGTTTTGTGTTCTTGTGGTAGTTTGCTGAGAATAATGGTTTCCAGCTGCATCCATGTCCCTACAAAGGACATGAACTCATCATTTTTTATGGCTGCATAGTATTCCATGGTGTATATGTGCCACATCTTCTTCATCCAGTCTGTCATTGATGGACATCTGGGTTGGTTTCAAGTCTTTGCTATTGTGAATAGTGCCACAATAAACATACATGTGCATGTGTCTTTATAGCAGCATAATTTATAATCCTTTGGGTATATACTCAGTAATGGGATGGCTGGATCAAGTGGTATTTCTAGTTCTAGATCCTTGAGGAATTGCCATACTGTCTTCCACAATGGTTGAACTAGTTTACAGTCCCACCAACAGTGTAAAAGTGTTCCTATTTCTCCACATCATCTTCAGCACCTGTTGTTTCCTGACTTTTTAATGATTGCCATTCTAACTGGCATGAGATGGTATATCATTGTGGTTTTGATTTGCATTTCTCTAATGACAAGTGATAATGAATTTTTTTTTCACATTTATTGGCCGTATAAACATATGTCCAGGAATTTCTCCATTTCTTCTAGGTTTTATAGTTTATTTGCGTAGAGGTGTTTATAGTATTCTCTGATGGTAGTTTGTATTTCTATGGGGTCAGTGGTGATACACCCTTTATCATTTTTTTATTGCATCTATTTGGTTCTTCTCTCTTTGCTTCTGCATTAGATCAATTTTGTTGATCTTTTCAAAAAACCAGCTCCTGGATTCATTGATTTTCTGGAGGGTTTTTTGTGTCTCTATCTCCTTCAGTTCTGCTCTGATCTTAGTTATTTCTTGCCTTCTGCTAGCTTTTCATTGTGTTTGCTCTTGCTTCTCTAGTTCTTTAAATTGTGATGTTAGGGTGTCCATTTTAGATCTTTCCTGCTTTCTCTTGTGGGCATTTTGTGCTATAAATTTCCCTCTACACACTGCTTTAAATGTGTCCCAGACATTCTGGTATGTTGTATCTTTGTTCTCATTGGTTTCAAATAACATCTTTATTTCTGCCTTCATTTTGTTATGTACCCAGTAGTCACTTAGGAGCAGGTTGTTCAGTTTCCACGTAGTTGAAAGTTTTTTATTGAATTTCTTATTCCTGAGCTCTAGTTTGATTGCACTGTGGTCTGAGAGACAGTTTGTTATAATTTCTGTTCTTGTACACTTGCTGAGGAGTGCTTTACTTCCAACTATATGGTCAATTTTGGAATAAGTGTGATGTGGTGCTGAGAAGAATGTATATTCTGTTGATTTGGGGTGGAGAGTTCTGTAGATGTCTATTAGGTCTGCTTGGTACAGAGTTGAGTTCAATTCCTGGATATCTTTGTTAACTTTCTGTCCTGTTGATCTGTCTAATGTTGACAGTGGGTTAAAGTCTCCCATTATTATTGTGTAGGAGTCTAAGTCTCTTTGTAAGTCTCTAAGGACTTGCTTTATGAATCTAGGTGCTCCTGTATTGGGTGAATTTATATTTAGGATAGTTAGCTCTTCTTGTTGAATTGATCCCTTTACCATCATGTAATGGCCTTCTTTGTCTCTTTTGATCTTTGATGGTTTAAAGTCTGTTTTATCAGACTAGGATTGCAACCCCTGCCTTTTTTGTTTTCCATTTGTTTGGTAGATATTCCTCCATCCCTTTATTTTGAGCCTGTGTGTGTCTCTGCATGTGAGATGGGTCTCCTGGATACAGCAAATTGATGGGTCTTGACTCTTTATCCAATTTGCCAGCCTGTGTCTTTTAATTGGAGCATTTAGCCCATTTACATTTAAGGTTAATATTGTTATGTGTGAACTTGATCCTGTCATTATGATGTTAGTTGGTTATTTTGCTCATTAGTTGATGCAGTTTCTTCTGAGCATCAATGGTCTTTATATTTCAGCATGTTTTTGCAATGTCTGGTACCAGTTGTTCCTTCCCATGTTTAAGTGCTTCCTACATGAGCTCTTGTAGGGCAGGCCTGGTGTTGACAAAATCTCTCAGCATTTGCTTGTCTGTAAAGGATTTTATTTCTCCTTCACTTATGAAACTTAGTTTGACTGGATATGAAATTCTTGGTTGAAAATTCTTTTCTTTAAGAATGTTGAATATTGGCCCCCACTCTCTTCTGGCTTGTAGAGTTTCTGCCAAGATATCTGCTGTTAGTCTGATGGGCTTCCCTTTGTGGATAACCCGACCTTTCTCTCTGGCTGCTCTTAACATTTTTTTCCTTCATTTCAATTTTGGTGAATCTGACAATTATGTGTCTTGGAGTTGCTCTTCTCGAGGAGTATCTTTGTGGCGTTCTCTATATTTCCTGAATTTGAATGTTGGCCTGCCTTGCTAGGTTGCAGAAGATCTCCTGGATAATAACTTGCTTAATGTTTTCCAACTTGGTTCCATTCTCCCTGTCACTTTCAGATACACCAATCAGATGTAGATTTTCACATAGTCCCATATTTCTTGCAGACTTTGTTCATTTCTTTTTATTCTTTTTTCTCTAAACATCTCTTCTCGCTTCATTTTATTCATTTGATCTTCAATCACTGATACCCTTTCTTCCAGTTGATCAAGTCGATTACTGAAGCTCGTGCATCTGTCACGTAGTTCTTGTGTCATGGTTTTCATCTCTATCAGTTTGTTTATGGACTTCTCTGCCTTGGTTATTCTAGTTAGCCATTCATCAAATCTTTTTCCAAGGTTTTTAGTTTCTTTGCTCTGGGTTCGTAATTCCTCCTTTAGCTCGGAGAAGTTGGATTGTCTGAAGTCTTCTTCTCTCAACCCGTCAAAGTCATTCTCTGTCCAGCTTTGTTCCATTGATGGCAAGGAGCTGTGTTCCTTTGGAGGGGAAGAGGCACTTGAGTTTTAGAATTTCCATCTTTTCTGTACTACTCTCTCCTCATCTTTGTTGTTTTATCTACCTTTGGTCTTTGATGATGGTGACGTACAGATAGGGTTTTGGTGTGGATGTCCTTTCTGTTTGTTATTTTTCCTTCTAACAGTCAGGACCCTCAGTTGCAGGTCTGTTGGAGTTTGCTTGAGGTCCATTCCAGACCCTGTTTGCCTGGGTATCAGCAGTGGGGGCTGCAGAAGGGTGAATATTGCTGAACAGCAAATGTTGCTGTCTGATCATTCCTCCAGAAGCTTTGTCTCAGAGGGGTACATAGCCGTGTGAGATATGAGGTGTCAGTCTGCCCCTAGTGTGGGATGTCTCCCAGTTAGGCTACTCAGGGGTCAGGGATCCACTTGAGCAGACAATCTATCTATTCTCAGATCTCAAACTCTGTGCTGGGAAAACCACTACTCTCTTCAAAACTGTCAGACAAGGACATTTACATCTGCAGAGGTTTCTGCTGCCTTTTGTTTGGCTATGCCCTGTTCCCAGAGATGGAGTTTACAGAGGCAGGCAGGCCTGCTTGAGCTTCAGTGGACTACACTCAGTTCGAGTTTCCAGGCCTCTTTGTTTACCTACATAAGCTTCAGCAATGGCAGGCACCCCTCCCCCAGGCTCGCTGCTGCCTTGTGGTTAGATTGCAGACTGCTGTGCTAGCAATGAGGGAGGCTCCATGGGCAGGGGACCCTCCCGGCCAGGTGTGGGATATAATCTCCTGGTGTGCCCGTTTGCTAAGTATTGGGGTGGGAGTTACCCATTTTTCCAGGTGTTGTGTGTCTCAGTTCCCCTGGCTAGGAAAAGGGATTCCCTTCCCCCTTGCGCTTCCCAGGTGAGGCAATGCCTCACCTTGCTTCAGCTCTGGCTGATCGGGCTGCAGCACCTGACCAGCACCGATTGTTAGATTTCAGACTGCTGTGCTAGCAATGAGGGAGACTCCATGGGCATGGGATCCTCTGAGCCAGGAGCGGGATTTAATCTCCTGGTGTGCCATTTGCTAAGACCCTTGGTAAAGCACAGTATTAGGGTGGCAGTGACCCGGTTTTCCAGGTGCTGTGTGTCACAGTTTCCCTTGGCTAGGAAAGGGAATTCCCTTCCCCCTTATGCTTCCTAGGTGAGGTGATGCCTCGCCCTGCTTCGGCTCTTGCTCGTTGGGCTGCACCCACTGTCCTGCCCCCACTGTCTGACACGCCCCAGTGAGATGAACCTGGTACCTCAGTTGGAAATGCAGAAATCACTCATCTTCTGTGTTGCTCACGCTGGGAGCTGGAGGCTGGAGCTGTTCCTATTCAGCCATCTTGGCGTGTCAATTATTTTTTTTGGTAAAATTTTAAAGTTTACTTCAAATGTACTTTATACATCCTCAGAAATTATATGTATATTCTTAATACAATAATTTTTTTCTCATTGCTATTTTCCTATATATTTTATGCATTTTATATGTATTTAAAACTTGTTTATGGCATATCTACATTGCTTAATAACTTCTAAAAATTCTACAGTTGATTCTCCTGAAATGTCTATAATTTTATAATTTGGCAAGATAAATCTTTTATTAGCATGCTGATATAAATAGTTGGTCTATATCTTAAAATCATTGAAGTGCTCAAGAGACAGTAAAATTAAACACATTTATTTTCATTTCCCATGGGTAAGAATTAAGTTTAGAAAGTGATTGTATTACTCCTATTCTCATGCTGATATGAAGAAATACCTAAGACTGGGTAATTTTTTTGTTTTTTTTTTTGAGAAGGAGTCTCACTTTGTCTCCCAGGCTGGAGTGCGGTGGCGTGATCTCGGCTCACTGCAAGCTCCACCTCCCAGGTTCATGCCATTCTCCTGCCTCAGCCTCCCAGTAGCTGGGACTATAGGTGCCCGCCACCACACCCAGCTAATTTTTTGTATTTTTAGTAGAGATGGGTTTCACCGTGTTAGCCAGGATGGTCTCGATCTCCTGACCTCGTGATCCGCCCTCCTCGGCCTCCCAAAGTGCTGAGATTACAGGCGTGAGCCACCGTGCCTGGCCGCGACTGGGTAATTTTTAAAGCAAAGAAGTTTAATTGACTCAGTTTTGTAGGGCTGGGATGGCCTCAGGAAACTTACAATCATAGTGGAAGGGAACACAAACATGTCCTCCTTCACATGGTGGCAGCAAGGTGAAGTGCAGAGCGAAGCTTCTTATAAAACCATCAGATCTCATAGGAACTCACTCAATGTCATGAGAACAGCATGGAGGTAAGTGCCCCACGATTCAATTACCTCCCACGGAGTCCCTTCAATGAGGCTTGGGGATTATGGGAAATACAATTCAAGATGAGATTTGAGTGGGGACACAGCCAAACCACATCACTGATCATGTAATATGTAAATGCTTGCAAATATGATTTTACTTAAAATCCACTTAAAATTTTTTATGAGTAAATTATAAAGCTATTGAGAATGATAGTGGTATATTTGTTTGAATGTCTTCAAGTGTTTTAATACATTAATTTGGAATATGTTGTGGAAAGTCATATTACATGTGCCATCCTTGTATATATTCCAAACCCCTTTATCACATTGTAATTAAATTACATCTATCAAAATTGAAGAAGCAAGAAGTTAACTGAAATCTTTATCCACAATGTCTTACCAGGCAATAATTAGTGAACTTATTGTGAGAGAAAAGAGTTGATGCAGGTTTGGAGAATCCCTAGATGTTAATCTACAGTTTTTTTTTAATTAACTCTTAAAATAAAATTTGTGACACTTTGTTTGAAATCTACAGAAAATGGTAGGTATTAGTGTGAAGCTGCCTGTGGCCTTTTATAGCTTTTTATCTTTTATGACTGCTCTGTTCTCTGCAGTGTGTCTGTGAAACACAGAAAAAGTACACAGCAGATGATTACACTAAGGCACCAAATTCACTGGAGTGTGACATAATCTTCGGTGCTGATAATTAGTGTCTCATGCAACCAAGCGAAGAACCAAAAGGGAGTTATTTCTTCAGTAGAGTTTAACATCTAAGATACACCTGAGGCTATAGCTCTTTATTACTGCTCAAATCCATACCTTTGACCATGTGGTTATGTATTAGTAAAGGTTATCTTTTTCTCTCTCTCACCGATGCTTGCTCAGTTAGCAAAATGCAATCACAATATAGTGTGTACAACACTCAATCAAAATAGTGTAACTTTAAATATTTTCAATTTTATGCAAAGATTAAGCAAACAAGATGCCTCTTTATTAAACCTTTGAAATATATAGGCTGAAATCTAATTGTGCTTGTATATTTTCACATCTGCAGACAAGATGTGATTAAGGAAATAAGTGTCCCACATGTAGAGAAGCACTATAGGATCTAGAAGAACCTAATAATGGAACAAGTAAGGATATATTTACAGAAGACTTTATTTTCATTTGAAGGTTATGTTGAAGAGGATAATTTACTTAATCAGGATCTAAAGTTGTATGGCATGTGGGTTCTTGGTATGAAAAATACTTTTCATTTTAATGTAAATGGTATATTTTACTCAGGCTAGTTTAAAGTGAAAGGGTGTCTTGATGTTACTTACGGAATATTTCAAATTATAATTTGTACATTCATTTTTATATGTTAACTGAACCACAACAAACACAACCAATGGATCCTGCATTGCTATTCTGTAACCTTATTGGTTATTACATTTTAGGTAGGTGAAGTCATGTAACTATCACTATTATGTCCACGCCAACATTAGTAAATATGCTTGCAACCTATAATTAATATACCAATCATAAATTACACATTTATGTTTATGAAAGCTTACGTGATCAAAATACTCTTTGTCCCTGCTTTGAAATAATTCACCTCTATGTTTGTATAGACATGTAGACAGAGCCACTAAATATTTTACAACTAAACATTATATAAATTATTATGACAGATGTTAAATTTTTCCCAATAAACAGCGCTATATATATATATACTTTTTATCTATAAAATTTAAGTCATCTCTACTTAGCATTTGTTTGGGAAAAACATCATAGAGCAATCTTTCCAATAATATATTTTCCAAAAGTATGTTAAAAATGAAATTGAGATGTCACTTAGAAATTGGACTGAGTGCAATAGCTCACCCCTGTAATCTCAGTACTTTGAGAAGTTGAAGCAGGAAGATTGCTTGAGCCCAGAAGTTCGAGATCAGCCTGGAAAATGTAAGGAGCCCCCCATCTCTAAAAAAAATAAAATAAATAAATAAAATAAATTAAATTAATTGGGTGTGATCATGTGTACCTGTAGTCTCGGTAGGAGGATCTCTTTAGCCTGAGACATCAAGGCTGCAGTGAACTGTGACCATGCCACCGCACTCCACCCTGAGTGACAAAGTGAGATCGTCCCTCAAAAAAAAAAAAAAGGAAAAAAAAAAGATTAATAGATTAATTTTAAAAAGAGATAAGCTAAAAAAAATCATATGTGAGAATTAATAGGCCGAGAGGTCTGAAGGCAAGGTATTAAATAGCACATCTACTCATGATCACACAATTCAAATTCACAACTACAGAATGCATTCAGTTTATTACAATGAAATTGAAGCCTGTTTTTATCCCCCATAATTCAAAATGTACATCATTTTAAATCTGACAAGGAGGCAATTTATCTCTTTTTTTTTCCCACTAATTATAAAAAAATAAATTTCCCTTCAGATCTTCCCAGTATGTTCATCTTACCAGGGTATGCTAAGATCACACTCTAGGCAGGTTATTTAGCAATACGCTGACTTTATTTTTTCTAGTTTTCTGCTGTCTTTGCAAATATGGCTCTGACTTCTAATGTCTGTGTGGCATTTTCACAACAGGAGTTTTCATTATACATAGTTTCAGGCATTAAAAGCGTCAAACCAATAATGATTAGAGATGTTAGGAAGCATTAAAACACCTGCCATTTCCAACTGTCTTTGAATAATACAAACTGAATCTGCTTTGTGTTTATAACTGACCCATTAATTATGTACTGGATATTCCAAGCAAAATCCCTGCTGGTTTCAGAAATGAGAACTCAATGCTGATTGGTCTTGCAAGAACTGCCAAGAGGTAATAAAAAGTGATTTAAAGAGATATGAAAACAAATTCTTCATGCTATTTGCTCTATTTTAGAATTGATGAGTAATGTACTATGTAATGACAGAAAATACTTTACCTCTAACTGTGCTGGTTATCAGATAAAATATCTGTTTTTTATTAAAACTTGATTTAGATTCTCTCTAGTATCTAAACTATTGACATGCTAGATAATTTTTTTTGTAAATAACATTGTCATATTTTAGACTAAATATCTCTCAATAAATTATATTTTTAAATTCCATGACCTGCAAAAACATGTGAGGTTCATGTCCCCATACTTATAAATAGTACAAATCTAGGAAGAAAGTTAAGTTTTTTTAAGCATTAATAATCAACTTTTCATGTATTTGATTCTCTCATGAAAAATTACACTTGGAAATATAATATGGTTATACTTAAATGTGAGTGAGCCTAGAGGAAGTAGGATTGTGGCAGGGAAGGTGACATGCTACCCATATTTTACTACAAAGTGTGACTTTTTGCCTCAAATGCTGGGAATGCTGTCAGCAGGTAGTCTCTGCCCCTAAGCTCCTTCAGGCAATGTCTCAGCTGCAGTCATGTGCTGTCTGAGGTCCAGGCATCTCATAACTGATTAAACAAGACTACAAAGCCTGGAAACTTGGGCCCAATACAGCACAACTCTGGTGGTTAAAGCTGCTTCAAAGCTACTCCTAGGGCAATCTAAGGTTATCCTTCAGGCCCGCAATGCAGCAATTTGTATTCTTCTTCTTCCCAATCCCACTTCTTTTCACTCCCTTCCACATATTTTGATTCCAAAGACATTCTAAGCAATAACTTACACACTTTTATGGACCGAATTGTGTCCTTCTTGAATTTGCATGTTGAAGCTTTAACTTCCAATACCTCAGAATGTGACTGTTTTTGGATATGTGTCTTTTAAACAGGTAACTAAATTGAAATGAGACCATTAGGGTGGGGCCCAGTTCAATTTTACTAATGGCCTCATAAGGAGAAGTTAGGATGCACAGAGAAACACCTGTGGTGCCATATGAACAGAAGAGAGGATGCAGTGAGAAAGTGGCCGTCTGCAAGCCAAGACAGAGACCTCTGGAGAAACCAGCCCTGCCAGTTCCAGAACTATGAGACAATAAATTTCTGTTGTTTAATGCACCCAGTCTGTGGTATTTGTTATGGTGTGGTATTAAACTAATGTACACATTATACTTCATTGTAGTGTTTGTCATAAAAGCTAATCTGCAACCATTTGTGCCAAAGGTGGTCTGGGAAAGCAAGTGATAAGATGGGGTGTTAGATCTAGATTATGCACTACCCTTAGCAGTGAGCCCCTCATCATTGTTAGTAGGCTGATCTCAGACAGACCTTCGCAGAAAGTGATATTCTAATTGTAAAACTTTACTGAGTATGAATTGCAATAGCACACCTGTGCAGAAGAATGCATTAGCTGGTGTGGATTTATCAACTGTTTGAAAAATGTGGGGGAAATAGTAATTGCAGAGAAAGTGGAATTCAGTGTCTTTTGCTAAGTTTCACTGAACTCTAGGCAAAGATAACAAAAGGCTGAGAAGAATTAATAGGTAAATGAAAACCTATGTGAAACCCAAAGAGTTCTCTTGACAGTTTAAAAAGAGGCTTTTATCTCATGCAGGTGAAGGGCAGAAAAAGCCTAGGGATTAGCCCTAATCATCAAAGTAGCTGAATTCCAAAGAAATTTAAACTCTCAAAAAAAGTTATTTTTCTTATGCCAATGTACAAGGTCTGGTTGGAAAATAAAGGGACTCAAACATACGGCATGGTGCTATCTGAGTTGTCCCTCAAAATTTTAATTTCTCATGTATCTTCAGTTCCTAGAAAAGTGGCTCAACTCTCCATATTAAGACTCAAAAACCTCTTTTCCTAAGGAAACTGAAGAATGTCTTCTCTACTGTGAGACAATATGTGTTCCTCTAAGGAACTGACCCTATCCCCACTCTTGGTCATTAGGCTTGTAATGAGGGAGAAGTTGCAGCTTTATGCATCTGGGGACATACTGAACTCAATGAGGGTTTGGGAAAGAAGTATTACCAAACCGCTGCAAAACCTAGCTATCATGGGTTATCATGAGCACCGAGAGTATGCATGGAACTGAATTGGAGGGTATTTAATTTAGGAAGTTGGAACAGAAATGTGGGTAAGGGAGGATTCATTAATTTAGGAGCCCTCTTCTGAGATATAAGATTATCACTTTGGCAAGGGTTCCATGAGGTAGTGTAAATTTCTTGCTATCATGGCCCCAAGAAGCACGGGAAATGTTGAGTAAGCCAGAATTTTTATGAATACTAGAAGGAATGGAAGGTTCAGTCCATGTTAGAGGATATGTTAAGGCAGAAAAGCCACCAGGAAATAATGTCACATGGGAAGCCCCAAGATATAAGCCAAAATAAGGCCCTAATAAAAGGGGTTCAAAAACATTATTTTAGCAATGGTTCTCCTTTATAAGCCAGGGTTAATTACAAAGGAGGCCATTACAGAAGTTGGTTCATTTATAGCAAAAAGGATGAGAGGGTACTGAAACAACAAAGGTCATGTGGAGGCACTTACCCGTTATAAACAACGTCAGAGTAGCAGCCAAAAGTGCCCATATTAGAGTTCTCCATAGAAACAGAACCAAAAGGATGTGTGTGTACATGTGTGTATACACACATATATATTTCTACATTTATATCTAGCCTTATATATAGCTAGAGACATAAATTTATTTTGAAGAATTGGCTTGTGCTATTATTATTGCTAGAAAGTCTGAAATTTTTAGAGCTGGTTGGTAGGCTGGAAATTCCAGCCAGAATTAATGTTACATTCCTGGGTCTGAAAGCAAAATTCTTTCTGCATGGGGAGACAATGGTCTTTAAATTGGTTGGATGCAGTCCAACTACATTATAGAGAAAAATCTCATTTACTCAAGGTACACTCATTTAAAAATTAATCACATCTAAAAAATACCTTCATAGCGATATCTCAATCAGTGTTTCACCAAACACTGTACACAATAGCCTAGTCAATTTAACACATGAAATCAACCATCACAGGGCTCAAAGAAAAAGAAGATAGATGGGAATTGAGCAATGAGATCACTTGGACATGGGAAGGGGAACATCACACACCGGGGCCTATTATGGGGAGGAGGCAGGGGGGAGGGATGGCATTGGGAACTATAACTGATGTAAATGATGAGTTGATGGGTGCTGACGAGTTGATGGGTGCAGCACACCAACATGGCATATGTATACATATATAACAAACCTGCATGTTGTGTGCATGTACCCTAGAACTTAAAGTATAATAAAAACAAAAGTTAATTAAAAAAAAGAAGATAATGGAGATGGTTAATCAGGACAAAATTGATGGCAGCCAAAAAGTGTATTACTCAGCTTCTAACATCAGAAGAAACTAAACATAACTTATAGTAGGTCAAAGATAGTTAACCCAATGGCAGATCATGACCTCTTGCCTAGTGTTCCTGTCCTTATCTGTTTTCAAACCCAAAGAATAAAGTGCTCTATAGTACCATTACAAGTGTACATGGTATTCATGTAATGAAATGGAATCCTCAGAAAAGTCAGCTCACAATGGATTCACTAAATCTATAAGTACTGCCAGTGGCTATTTCCCTGGTCACCAAATATGTAATTAGGATAATATACTTTTTACTGTACTTGGGTCCCACATTGGGTTCCTTGCTCTTTGGGTAAGACCTATAAAGTGGAGAAGAAAAACTGAAAAGCCTCTTAAACAGCCCCCGTATGAGATTTTTATGCTAAGTTTGCTGCAGGGTGTGATTGGTGCAAAACCTAAGATGAATAGTCAACAGAAAATGAAACCTTAGTTCAGATTGTGATATTATTGAAAGCTGATGATTTTGTGTGACAAAAAAACACATTTACTTTTTATTAGAAAAATGAAAACAACATTAAAAAGTCAATTGATAGTAAGAATAGTAACTTGGAATAATACCTAAAAATTAACTTACACACACACACACACACACACACACACACACACACACACACACAGAGGGAGAAAGCCATGTGAAGACTGTTATGCTGTCACAAACCAAGGAACCATCAGAAGCTAGGAGAGAAAACTGGAAAAGATCCTTCCCCAGTGCCTTCAGAGGAAGAGCAGCCCTGAAGTCACTTTGATCTCGGACTTCAAGCCTTCAGCTTGTGAGACAATGCAATTTTGTTTAATAAGCCACTTCGTTTTGGTACTTTCTTAAGACAGTCCTAGAAAACCAATAAAACAACTCAATGACAGCAAGAAAATAGTGAAATAAAGTAAAAAAAAATACGTTAGATTCTTATCTCACACTATATACAAAAAGTAAATCAAAATGAATTTAAGATGTAAACATAAGACTTGAAAATGTGAAACTACCAGAATAAAATACAGGAAAAAGATCCATAACATTGGTTTTGGCAATGGTTTCTTGAATATGCCCACAAAAGTAACAAAAGCATAACATAGACAAATGAAATTCTATCAAGCTAAAAAGCTTCTGCACAGAAAAGGAAACAATCAACAGATTTAAGAGACAGCCTACAGAATGGGAGAAAAAAATTGCACATGATACGTCTAATAAGAGGATAATAAACAAAATGTATAAAGAAGTCAGGTCAATAACAAGAAAACACATAACCTAATTTTGTAAAAAGGCAAAGGACCTGAACAGACACTTCTCAAAAGAAGACATATGAAGCCGGGTGCGGTGGCTCATGCCTGTAATCCCAGCATTTTGGGAGGCTGAGGCAGGCAGATCATGAGGTCAGGAGATTGAGACCACGTTGGCTAACAAGGTGAAACCCATCTCTACTAAAAATACAAAAAAATTAGCCAGGCATGGTGGTACGCACCTGTAATCCCAGCTACTTGGGAGGCTGAGGCAGGAGAATCATCTGAACCCAGGAGGCAGAGGTTGCAGTGAGCCAAGATTGTGCTACTGCACTCCAGCCTGAGTGACAGAGTGAGACTCTGTCTCAAAAAAAGAACAACAACAACGAAAGACATACAGCTAACAAGTGTATGACAGAATGTTAAACATCACTAATCATTAGAGAAATGCAATTCAGATCAAAATGTGATATTCCCTCATCTCTCTTAGAATGTATATTATTAAAAAAGACAAAAGACAACAAGTGATGACAAGGATGTGTAGAAAAGGGAACCCTTACACACAGTTTTTGGGAATGTAATTAGTACGGACATTATGGAAAACTATATGGAAGTCCCTCAAACAACTAAAATAGAATTACCATGTGATCCAGCAACTCAACCTTAGTATATATCCCAAAACATTGAATTTACTATTTTGAAGAGATATCTGCACTCCCACGTTCATTGCAGCACTATTCACAGTAGCTAAAATATGGAAGCAATGTCAAGGTCTATCAATGGGTGAATGGATAAAGAAAATGTGCTATATATACAGGATCGAACACTTTATAACCTTAATAAAGAATAAAATTCTGTCATCTGTGGCAACCTGATTTAAAATAGAGGACATTATGTTAAGTGTAAAAAAGCCAGGCACAGAAAGATAAATACTGCATGATCTTATGTGTGGAATCTAAAATAGTTGAACTCATAGAAATGCAAATAGAATGGTGGTTACCAGAAGTTGTGGGGTAGAGGAGTGGGATAGGAAAAAGAGAGATGTTGGTCAAATGATACAAAGTTTCCATTAGACAAGAGAAAGAAGTTGTAGTGATCTATTGCACAGCAAGATGTCTATAGTTTATAACAACACATTACATATTTCAAATTTGCTGAAAGAATAGAAAAGTGAGAAGTTGGTGGAGTAATGGCAATTTTATTTAGCTTGATTTAACCATTCTACAATGTATTCACATCTCACTGCATCCCATAAATATATAAATGCAATAATTTTTCAATTAAAAATAAAATTTTAAAAGGTTATACTTACAGAATAAACTTAGAGAGTTGCATAAATAAAATGATTTATATTCTATCAAAAAATGTTTGAGTTTTAAATTTTTGCGATTTTCTCCCATTCTAAGCTTTTGTGTACTCTGCTACAAAAATAATCTAAAAAAAAAAAATAAGATCTATAATACTTTCCACTTCAGTAATCATTGCACCTATCAGCATACTATGTAGTGCATTTCTTTAAAAACACAGAGAACAAAATACAGAGAGGAATAATTGTAAATGGAATCAAAATCTTAAGATAACCCTGAATCATTATCCAGAAGTCATTTAAAGATATTCGTATCCAGTCAAGGGGTAATGCTCAGTGAAGAAAAAAACCTCTAAAGTCTTGGACAACTGGGTAATGTTGGCTTCATTTTTAAAGGTAAAGTCTGGGAAAGACCTTGGTTTAATGAGAGGAAGATGCATGTATCACAACCTCTTAGCGAGAAACAGACTCTTAGTGTGGCAGGTACCAGTGTGGAGCAGAGGACAGCCACCAACAATTACAGCCAGCTGAAGAATAAAAAACAAAAAATGAATAAAGCCAAATTGCCACTCAAAGGCAAAAACAAAAACAAAACAATGAACATGGGACAGGCAGATTTTGCTGATTTTTCTGATAGAAGATATACCGAACATTGACAGCCATGATCACAGTTGTACTACCAGGGCACATCACGTGGCAGGAAACAGTTTTGGGAAAAAATTACAAGCAAATTACTTATATTCACTTTTCTTTGCAACTTAGCTAATGACTTTGCTCTTTGATTTTACCCTATGTTCAAAAATCTATTCTTCAAGTCATTCACAATGTTAAATGAATAATTACATATAGGGACCTATCTATACCTGCGTAATATAAGAAAATAAGGTAAGAGTCAAATAGCACACAAAAATATATAATGTAAAATAGTTGCATCTAAAGTTAAAAAATAGAAACAAAAGCTCAAATAAAAGGTGAAAACCTTTAACAGTAAATGTAAAATACGTGAAAAGAATCACGATCAAATATAGCACAGGATGTTAGTAATTGGAGAGAAAAAGAAACAGAATGCATAAATGAAAGCTATATTTGACGCAACAAAAAAAAATTCTTATTGAAAAAGGAAGCAGAAACATAAAAAAAATAAGTTTGAGGACAGCAGGCAAAATGAAATGGAAAAGTACATAAAGTTTATAGTCATAAAATAAAAAAATTAGATACAGTAAAGACAGAAAAAATAGCTCAAAGCTTATATAATTTGTATTTATGGAGATGAAAAGACAGAATTACATAAAGGCCTATTTCTGTGAGGTTTTTTTTTTTTTTTTTTTTGAGATGGAATCTTACTCTGTTGTCCAGGCTGGAATGCAACGGTGCGAGCATGGCTCACTGCAACCTCTGACTTCTGGGTTCAAGCGATTCTCCTGCCTCAGCCTTCTGAGTAGTTGGGATTACAGGCATGCACCACCACACCTGGATAATTTTGTATTTTTCAGTGGAGACGGGGTTTCTCCATGTTGGTCAGGCTGGTCTCGAACTCCCAACCTAAAGTGATCTGCCCCCCTCAGCCCCCCAAAGTGCTGGGATTACAGGTGCGAGCCACCATGCCCGGCCCCTGTGACATATTCTAAACTACAAGAATAAATATAAGAGTATCAAGAAAAGAAAAAAAAAAAAGTCATTTATGGTGACATGTGTATGAAGTGTGCATATGTGTGTGTGTGTGCGTGTGTGTGTGTGTGTGTGTAATGGTGAGGGGATGATTAGGACAGGAGGCCAGTAATATAAGACTCAATGACAGAGATATTCTTTCTTTCAAGCCAGAGAGAAAGAAATGTTTCTAGGAATACTACAGGAAAAATGACAAAAATTTAAAAATCAATGGCTTTTTTTTCAAGGAAAAATAAAGATGACCAAGTTTAGAAAATTCAGAGAAAAATTAAGATACTTAGGAACATAATAATGCTGAACATTAGTATTATCTATTAATCATTTCACAGAACATGTTTTCAATAAGATGAACCTCAAGAAAGTGGAAATAACAAAATGACTAAGGTTAATAAATCACTAGTGAGGAAAGATTCAAGAAAGTGAAATTTCACACTTTTACCCCTCATCTTTAGCATAATATTAAATATATAGTGCTTAATGCTTACAAATCAATGATTATACCATTACTAGATTTGTAGTTTCTAAAATAATTAAAAACAATGTTTATTAGAAGACTATTTAGGTGATGTAAGTTTCCTCATTTCTTTATTACCCTATAATGAGGGCTGAATAATGACTATCAGAAAGTAATAAGAAGTAAAAGTATAATGTGCAAATTTGTAAGTGTAACTATAAAACAGTAAGACAAATGCCGTTGTGTACTCAATCACAATCACTTAATCACATTAAGTAAATATATAAAATGCATGTAATAGGACGTTAATATGGAAATCTTCCTGACTTTGTTCCACACAACATAGAGCAAGATGTTCATCTGTTTATATGAGACTTGCAAAAGTAATTTCCAAGAAACAGTTTAAATAACATTATCCTATCATCTGACCCTAGGCTATACACTAGCATGCCAAGATCTCAAGAGAGAAAATCATGGTGAGATTTTCTTCGTAGAGTAGACGGTTTGCATTTGTTTCTCACCTTCCCCTCAATTTAGTTCAAATATGATCTAATCAAGTTGCTAGGAATTCCAACTTATTCAGTGTTAATTTGGAGCTTTTACTGTAATGTTCCTTTGTATTAAAGGATAACATAATCTGTCCAGAACTCATAATCAGGAATATATGTCTAATCTTATTGATAAGCAAGATGCATATTATTTCCCATATATTATTATAAGGTATTTAGAATATTTCACTCTTTCTTCTTTATGTACTGTCAAATATTTGAAGAGCTTTTTTCTACCAACTTCTGTGGTATAAAGACCATTATAAGCTTGTGCTAAATATAGGCAGATGATCTCGTGGTATTCCCACTATGTCCTGGCCTCTGGAACACACAAGGCTAAATCCATACATTTCAGTTCTCATTTGGCTTTTTGGAGTTAAGTGAGACATAGCACACTTTCCTGAATACCAAGATGTCCTAATATCCACAGTCCTCTAATCCTCTGTCTAAGACTCTGAAGCCTGTTTTCCACTTGACGACCTTGCGAAAGGAAGGTCGCTCAAATGATTGTTCACTCAAATGATTGTAACCAAGTTCAAGGTCTTGCCTACAGTCAATTATATCACAGGTCTCAGAGGCCTCTATAATTTGGAAACATATGATACCAGATATAAAGTAAATAGAGTCACATATATAGCAACATATTCCCTGAGATTTTTATGGTTGTTTGAAGTAACATAATATTTAGAATACAGAACAAAGAGTATGATCTGTAATGAAATATTTAGTAATATTTAGTATAAATATTTAGATTCAATACAAATCTTTAAAAATAAAATAACATAACTTCAAAACTTAAAGAAAAATAGGCAAAAGCAAAGCATTAAAAGATATTAATTCACTTTATTTCACTCAAATAAACAAGTATATAGCATATAAATATGACATATTTAATAAAGTACATATACTAAATAACTATTTGACTCTTTACAGCCAAGTCCAAAAAGGTACATTATTCTAAAGTGACCCTTCAAGGATTGGTGAAAAATGACAATATCATACTTCTTACAGAAAACCAAAATATATTTCCATTTTCCACAGTTCATTTATTCTATAAATCAGAAGGCAAAATGACAAAAACAATAATAAAATAACACAATTTAGACTTAAAATACTCTTTTGAGTCTAAAGTCCAATAGGAAATAAGAATGGAGTTATTATTAGTAAGAATGGAGATATCACTAGTACTTTCTATTTATTAGAGAGTAATAACTTCATTCTTACTAGTAACAACTAGAGAACACCAGCAATAACTCCATTCTTATTTCCTACTGGATACTTTAAGATTACCCATTTTAAATTGACACATAAGATTAACCATCAAAATTATAATGAGCCTATTTTTATTTGTTTTCTATACTAGTTTCTGCACTAATATTTGCACTGTAATATAGAAAAATGAATGAAAATAATATTTCAGAAGCTATGAGATAAGGCTAGTTATGACTTTGATGGTTAATCTTATGTGTGAACTTGGCTGAGCCACAGAGTGCCTGGATTGTTTGTTAAACATTATTCTGGGTGTTTTGTTAGAGTCTTTTTGGATAATATTAATCAGTGGACTTTTGAGTAAAGCAAATTGCCTTCAATAATGTCATTAGCCTCATTCAATCAGTTGAAGGTCTGAATAGAACAAAAAGATTGACCCTCCCCTATTTAAGCAGACTATCTTCAAACTTCATCTACAAGGTCAGATGTAAGACTGGAACAGTGGCATCGGCTCTCCTTGGGTCTTCAGCGAGCAGGCCCATCCTGCGGAGAGGGAAGCTGAGGCATGAAAATACCTTGAACCTGGGAGGTGGAAGTTGCAGCGAGCCAAGATCGTGCCGCTGCACTCCAGCCTGGGTGATGAAGCCAGACTGTCTCCCGGTCCCGGAAAAAGAAAGCCAATGTGCAAAAAAATGTGATATATGATCACCTCCACAAGTGCCAAATAGCCATTTTATAAAATGTAGCATACATTTCTGATAGAAACATAAAAAAAAAGAGAAATAAATATTGTTTCTTGATGTAAATTAAAGTGCATATCACAATAAAAATAATCATGCATAATATTGAATAATTAGATGCATATATGTTAAGGACAATGTAAGATTAATGCATCATAAACATTAACATATAATAATATTCTAGAAGTGTGACCCAATCCCAATTAGTAAGAAACATTGAAAGACGCAAAACTGTTGTTGCTTTAGTTGATACCATTGTATACCTAAAACACTTCAGAAAATGAACTTAAAACCTTGAAATAAGATAATTTTTTATTGCAGCTCATTACCAGTTTAATAGACAAAAATGCTTAGATACCACATAAAAAACCAGGAGCTGGTTAAAACAGTACAGCTACCCAAAAGGTTTTTTTTTTTTTTTTTTTTTTTTAAATAAAAAAAATTAAAACACAAAAACTCATATTATGCACATGATTATAACTTCAAATTTAGGGCCTTTTTTGTTAAATGCCATAATACTTAGAGTTATTGGTCTTAAATGAGATTAATTTGCTCTGTTTACCTTAAATAAAAAGGAAATCTATTGGGCAGATACCAAGTTATTATAGATCACATTTATTGTTGGAGGATTTTGTCTCGATAACAGTTACAAACTAAAAAAGCTCTATTGGAACAAAGAATTGAATGTACACAGAATCTTTAGTAAAAACCATCAGGAAATGGTGTTGGTGCCAACACCAGACATTACAGCTGCCTCTATTGGACAAGGTGATTGCCACCACTGGATACCTTTAGTGCAGAATATATTATTTTCACTGTTTTGTTAGTTGCCCTACCAGCTTCAATTTTAAAATACAGGGCGGCAGTTTATGATTGGGTAAAATGTAAGTGCTCCATTTTCCTTGCAGTTGGGATATAAATATTTGGGATATTCACCTTCCATAACGGAAGGCAGAGCCATGCCTCCCACAAAGGGTACACAAAATTGGTCATTTTTCAGAAAGTAGAAAGTGGATGTGGGATGATGGAGAATTAAAGCATACTGAGCATCCTGTTGGCTCCCTAAGCCTGGCAGTCATTTTTCTTTCCATAATTACGTTTCCAAATTTGATCCTGCCTAAATAATGCAACTCTTCTTTTTTTACAATTAAAAAAAAGGGGGTTTCCATTTTGCCAAAGGAATACAACCCTAAATTTCTTCATTCCTGCATGTACCCCAACATCATTACCTCTGAAGAATATCCATTCTGCTTTAATTGTTACATTCCTGTCACAGGATTGTTCAAACTGTGGTCCAAATAGCAAAGTGAAACACCACCACCACTGTCAATGCACACTTATCTTAAAAAGAGGATAAAGAAAAATGAAAGGTGAACTCATACAAAGTAAAATTTATCTTTCTGTAATTGGGTACATAGCATAATTTATGGTTTTCCCCTTCCAGTACCTACTTGTTTAGTCTGCAACTCTGCTGACAAGCTGATGTAAATCTCCTTGTCAATTGGGACGACCTAAACCTTTATTTCTTAGGATGTGTGTTCATGGTACTAATGCCTCTTTGGGGGACCTTTGTGCTGTGTTAATAATCATTATTGGACATGTGGGTAATAGAAAAGCTCACTGCACCATACCTAGATTTATCTAATTGATTATCAGAAGCACTAATTTCCATCAAAACAATCATCTCATTTTTGCCTTTTTACTAATTAGAATAAAGAAACTCAAGGGACCTCGTAGCAAATCTAACTTACAATTTTCTAAAACTATTACTTTTCTTAGGTTAAAAAGATATTAAACCTATGGAGTCTAGAAATATGCTGAAAACATTATTTCTTCTGACATTCAATATATTCATTATCAAATGTGCCACCACTCTATTTCTACCCCCTTGGTGAAGAGGCATCGGTAATTTCTTAGCAGTTTCATTTAGTTATTTTTGCTTCAATTTCCATGCTGCATCCTGAAGACCTGCTCCCAGGTGGCCAGATGACTTCCTTCCATATATTTCAGATGTTTCTGGCTAATCTAGTTAAAAGAAGACATCATTCACTATTCCCTTTCCTTAGTCTATCCTTTAGGAGTCTCTCATGCAGACAGTCTCTTTGTTGCAAGAATAGCCATTGACCATTGCAATTAAAGAAGGGCAGCTATTACAAATGTGTTAGGAGTACTGACAAGAGATGGAATAACCAGGCTTGAATATTGGCAAGAACGACATAACTTCAGAGGGCCAGGAAGCAGGCAGCACTACTGCAGGACACTTCTGCAATAAGATGTCAACCAACATTCTGAGCATCAACTTTTATGTCATTCTTCTGCAGTAATTTGAGCACTATTTCCTTTTTTGGCATCAAGTTTCAAATGCAGCCATGAACATTTAGATGGCAGAGGCTAGTAAATGTGTCTTAATTACCTGGAACCAGTGCTACAGGTCTACCTCCTTTGACCACTTACAAAACAAGATACAGAGGAAGAGCAAACCATGCTTTACTAATAAATGGTCAGATCTGGACAAATGTGCAATATATCTTCCGAAGGTCATAAAAGAAGTATTGAAAACATTTTTAAAAAGCAACATATCTGATTTAGGTTGAAAATCCAGTGTAGTAATTTATCTACATTTTCTCTCTTTCACTAAATATATGTTAAATAGAAGGCTAGCTCAATAAGAATAAAAAATGTGATTTTAAGATTTATTTGTTTACTTTATATGATATGTCTTTATGGGAAAGGAAAGGTAATTATAAAGTTTGAGTATTAGTATGAATATTAAACATTCAAGAGCAGACAGAAATTTCTGAAAAAAAAGATGAGCGATGAATTATCTTGCAAAACACTAAAATAGTTGTGGAATTAGAGTCACTAAAATGGTATTGACATAATTCATTAACAGGTTAATATAATATGATAAAAAGTATAAAAAGAGATGCTAACGTTTATGGTGATTTAGCATAAGATAACATATATATGTTACATATATGTATACATACATATATATATTTAGTTTTGAGATGGATTCCTACTCTGTCACCCAGGCTGAAGTGTAGTGGTGCTATCTGGGCTCACTGCAACCTCCACCTCATGGGTTCAAGGATTCTCCTGTCTCAGCCTCCCGAGTAGCTGGGATTACATGTGTGCACCACCCTGCCCAGCTAGTTTTTTGTTATTTTTAGTAGAGATGGGGTTTTTCACCATGTTGGCCAGGCTGGTCTTGAGCTCCTGACCTCAAGTGAACGACTGCCTTGGCCTCCCAAAATGCTGGGATTATGGGTGTAAGCCACCGTGCCTGGCCAAGATAAAATATTTAATATATTTTGTACATACAACAGACTAGCAATTTCGATGGGAAATGAATATCTGATTTTATACTAAGTTTAATTATTAAAACAAAATAATACATTATATGGAAGTGTGCAATTTCAATTAAAAGACATGAAGTGAGAAAAGCATTACTAAGACAGCCACAAACTCAAAAAATAAAATATAATACACATCAACAAAAATGCTGTTATACCTTATTCAAAGGTAAAAAGCAAGTTATACATTCTTAAAAAATTGTGTTATCACAAACAAGGCTAATTGTCTTAATAATCTATGTTCTAAAAACTAAAAGGGAAATGCCAGAAATCAATCTTAAAAAATGACAAAATATATGAGCAGTCAGAAGTATAATTACCTTGAAATATGTGAAAACGTGCTTATACACTCATTATTAAAAAAAGAAAACAGGGCTGGGCCTGGTGGTTCACACCTGTAATCCCAGCACTTTGGGAGGCCGAGGCAGGTGGATCACGAGGTCAAGAGATACAGATCATCCTGGCCAACATGGTGAAACACCGTCTCTACTAAAAATACAAAAATTAGCTGGGTTTGGTGACGTATGCCTGTAGTCCCAGCTACTGAGGAGGTTGACGCAAGAGAATCGCTTGAACGCTGGAGGCAGAGGTTGCAGTGAGCCAAGATTGGGCCACTACACTCCCGCCTGGTGATAGAGCAAGACTCCATCTCAAAAACTAACAAATGAACAAACAAACATAAGTAGCATATAATATTTTCACCTCTGTAGTTATTTGGAGGTCAATTTGGCCAATCTGAAATTATTTAAAGTGTATAAAACTTTTAACTTCAAAACTTTCTTTCTAACATTTATTATAAATACAGTTACACAGGCATATAAAGATATAAAAATAATCTTTTCAAAGTGGTCTTTAATAGCAAATAGTGGGCAGAAAATTATTCGACTATTGTGTATGTTTATGTGTTATTTTGAATAAATAGTTTGATACATAGGAATGCTATAGACATGGTAGATCCATTCTACTATTTGAATATATTCTAAAGGAATTAATCATACCTGTGTTAGAATGTAGGAAAACAAATTATATTTATAAGCTACTCTTATGCGTTAGAACAATAAAGTGCCTGGGTGACACATAGACAATTCCTGGGACTTTATTTTTTGCAAGGTATACTAGAACTTGCATTAACATGATGGGTTATAACACAATATATTATCACTGAATCTTGCCCTCACAGCTTCAAAATTATACATTATAGTCCCCAAAATAAAAGAGAGGGATGCCTGTGAAAATGTAAAAGTTTATTTTTTTATTTTTTTTTTGTAAATATTTGTGCCTAAATCGAGTTCTGTTGCCTTTCTTTGGAATCATGGAGAATGAACACTTCTTCTATCAATAACCTAGAAGATTGCTCTTAGATGCTGACAGACTCTGGCTCTTTTAAAAAATAAAATTTTAATAATTTGCAAGTGTATGCATTTTTGTTGAATATCATCAATACAGAATATGTTATTATTTTAGCGAAGTAACTGCAGGTAGAAACCTGACTAAATGCATATTATCTACTTTCTAAGAAATTACTAAAGGAATCCTTAACCTCTACTAAAAATATTCATCAGGACAATTAGCTACAAGGTCTAATATTACATCAAAACTTGAGGTTTGAGAAAATGAGCTTGTGCGTAATAGCCATTCACCACCCTTCTCATTTTGCAAATTTTATCTCAAAGGTATGGTTTGCAATTATTCCAAGTAGAGATGTTTCTTTAAAAGGCAATTATATCAGTCTTTAACACCACGGAAGTACAGCTCAAGGCCAACGTTGGTGCTTCTAGATTAGTTAAGCTTGGAAACAATATAGGGGGAAAAAGTGAGTAGCTCAAGGCTATAGTTACACTTCATCAAAATTTCAAGTGGAAATGAAATCAGTCTTGAGAATTTGAAGTGTTAAAACAACTCATTTAACAAAAAATATTTTTAAAAAAGTAACCAAGATGGACTGAAAACATAAATATTTGCATAAAAAACATTTAAAACACCATGGAAAGGCCGGGCACCATGGCTCACGCCTGTAATCCCAACACTTTGGGAGGCCGAGGCAGGTGGATCACGAGTCAGGAAATCAAGACCGTCCTGGCTAACACGGTGAAACTCCATCTCTATGAAAAATACAAAAAAGTTAGCCAGGCGTGGTGGAGCATACGTGTAGTCCCAGGTACTCGGTAGGCTAAGGCAGGAGAATGGCATAAACCCGGGAGGCGTAGCTTGCAGTGAGCCGAGATCACACCACTGCACTCCAGCCTGGGGGAAAGAGCGAGACTCCTCCGTCTCAAAATAAATAAATAAATAATAAATAAATAAAGACCATGGAAAGCATAAAAATGTAGAAGCGTCCTATGGATTTTTGCAAAGTGATATTACACTCCAGGGTTCTACACTTAACAGTAGACTGTCTGAGTTCATATATTGACTCTTTCTCCTTTATACTGTTCAACTTTGGTGAATTACATAATTTATCTGTGTCTTAATCTCCTCATTTATAAAATTGGATAGCAATATTATCTCACTTGTGGGAAATAAATAAGTTGAATCATAAAAAAACTATTAAAAGAGTGACACATACCAGCATACAATAAATGCGCTTTGTCTTTACTATTACTATGTATTGTTAATACAAATGTCAGTGCCTGTTCACTCCTTTACGATCTCTTATTAAATTAGCATTAAGGAATGTAAGAAAAACCAAAAAGTTACTGGAATTAACAATAGTATTGACTCAGAAATCTTGAAAATCACATAGACAAAGACAGAGATTACATTATTTCTCCTTCTTGCACTAAATTTTGTTTATGAGAAAAAAGAATATTTAACAAATATCAGTCATAGAGTAGGTTCTTAAACAATACAAATGGTATTGAAGTTAATTTAGTAGAATAAAATTCTGTTAGGTATAGTTTTGATTCTGTTTATTCTAAACATCTAAACAAATACTTATAAAAGGCATTTATTGAATATCACATGCACACACACACAGACATGCACATCGCAGGCTAATTTGGGCTAGTGCCCTTTACAAAAGTATTTAACATATTGAGTCCTAATTGTATATGTATTTGTGTATATTGTTCTCTAGTTTAGTGATCTTCACACTAATTGTGAATGCCAACAACATTAAAAATATTTTATGCATTTCTAATGCATGTCTATTTATGATAAAACAATATACATATGCTACTATAATAATATGTGATAAGCAGGATAAATAAAACCCCAAAATAAAGCAAAATAATAAGAAAAGGCAAAATGATTTGTAAAATATTTTCTGATATATTAATAAGAAATTATTTTATGATATATTTTATTGTCTTTGTATATCTTGGTTTAACATTGTGTAGCACTGTATTTTGAATGTCTGATTATTTGCTATATTTTGATACTTGATTTTAATGACAATCATAACTTAGAAGGGTGTCTCATCAAGAAAGACAGGACCACGTAAAAAAAGCGTACCCTTACCTGTGTTTAAAAACCAAAAAAATTTTACTTTCCAACTTCATCAAATTATTAGTTATCGTTTTTCTCCTAATTCAGCAAGTAATTTTTTCTATTTTTGATATTATTCATTTGTGCTTGCACACCAATGAGAAGTTATTTCGTACGTATATATGCATGCATTAATATCACTGCATATATAGCTGTACACACACTTATGTGTATGTTAAGATGTTCTATTTCCTTTTATTTGTAATGTGGGAAGAGAATAACTTTAATAGGTGGTATTGTCACATTGGTTCCAAAGCAAAATTACATAACACTAGTAATATTTTCAAACATTCATTTCAAAATGTGCTTTCTATAAGATAAACAGCTCCACAAAAGTTATTACTTTCCCATTAGTTGTTAAAGCATTATTTTACTTAGATGATACAGATCAAATGTGTGTTTTTTGTTTCAAAAGTGACTGGGTAGCATACAAATCACTGACATATTTTCAGAAGGAAATTAAATAAGTTTAGATCTACTATCTTTGTGGAAGAAAAAGAAAACACACTTTGAGACGCTGAGGTGGGAGGTTCTCCTGAGGTCAGGAGTTTAGACCAGGCTGGCTAACGTGGTGAAACCCACTCTCTACTAAAAATACAAAGATTAGCCAGGCGTGGTGGCAGATGCCTGTAATCCCAGATACTTGGGAGGCTGAAGCATGAGAATTGCTTGAACCCAGGAGGTAGAGGTTGCAGTGAACTGAGATCATGCCACTGCACTCCAGCCTGGGCAACAGATCAAGACTCTGTCTCAAAAAAGAAAAGAAAACACATACAATTAATTAATCTTTACATTAAATTCTATCTCTTAAAAATTTTTCCATAATATAGCTAATGCACTTTGTGTCAAGAAAAACTGACTCCACATTCTATTTAAAAAGTAGAAAATATAATACACATTTAAAGATTTTCTTTTATAAAATTAATCACATTACTATTATAGTAGTTTGGGTACTTCTTTGCTGTATAGCTTGCTTGGATTAAATCAAAACAAACAAAACATAAAAACAACATAGATTCAACTCTTGACTCCTTTCATTGGCTCATAAACCACAATCAGTGAGGCAATTTTCTTCAAAAACATATCCATAAACTAGCATCTTCTCACCACTTTTACTGTTCGCCAAGCTAGCATTATCTCTTGTGTAGTTCACCCCTAACCATCTCCCTACTTCCCATCTTTCTTCCCATCTCAACTCTATGGCTAGAATGGTTCTTTGAAAAATTGGACATGATTATGCTTCTATTATGCTCAGCAGAAGAACCTTCCAAATGATTGTCTCTCTCTGAGTAAAATAGAGGATCTAAGTGTACTATACAATCTGGGCCCCTTGAACCTCAACCACACTATCTCTTCTCCCAGCATCTTTTTTCAAAGCTGCACTGGCTTCGTTGTTGCTAGTCAAACATGTCCTGCATAGGACATTCTCAGTCTTCGAACTTGTCATTTCCTTTCCCTGAAAAATCACCCCACTTCCATATCATGCCCAATTAGTAACCTCTTTTTTTATCCTTCTTTTTGGATCTTCGCTCAAGGGTCACATCCTCAGAATTAACTTAAAATCCCATTTTAAAAATAGTAAGGTTACATTCTCATCCACTCATGTTCCCTATTACTTGCTTCTGTTGAATTTTTTCTGATTTAGTCTGTATTTTATTTATTTATCACATATTTTTATTTACATGTTGCATATTTTCTGCCTCTAATCAATGGAAGTTTCATGAAGGCAGGAATGTCTTTCTGCTTTGCTTGCTATACACCCAGGCTTTCAGTTCCTTCTCTAAGAGGTACATGGAATGCAGAAAAGCAATTCTTCCTTAAATAATCAATTCATTTATGTTAATTGTGCTGCTAACTCTGTGACCGTTTCTCAGAAGTTTTTAAAGACTTAAAATAATAGCAAAATGCTATTCATGGTTCGATTTATACAGTTTTAAATATAAAATACGGTTTCTAAAGATATTCACTCTTTATATTTGTCTAGTTCATATTTCAATGGTTCAGAAAATAGTACTTATACATCTTATTTTTGAAAGTAAATATTGTGAAAACCACAACGTTAAGATACAGTAGAGCCCTGTATACTTTTGAAGCAGGAGGTCAGCAGGACTTTTTTTCATAACCCTGCTGATCAAAACAGGATATAGCAAAGAAAGAGGCCCAAACCAGGTGAGACTAAAAATCATAATGCATTTGCAGGCAGTGAGACACTCCCACTAGTGCCATGACACTTTACAATTGCGTGGGCAATGCCTGGAAGTTACCTTATATGGTTCTGGGAACTCTCTGTCTCTTTTTAGAAAGTTTGTGAAAAACCTATCCCTTATTATTAGCATGTAATTAGGAGTAGATAATAATATAGTTAGCCAGCAACCCAGGAGTGCTACTCTGCCTGCAGGATAGCCTGCTCTGTCCGGGGAGCAGCCATTGTGCTGTATACTGTTACTTTAACAAACTTTTTTTCTTTCAATGTCGGTTTGCTCTTGAATTCTTCCTAAGTGTGGCCACGAACCCTCCCAAACCCATTCCCAGTTTGTGGGTTCACTCACATCAGCTTTCATCCATTTTTACAGTAATCTTCTCCACTTTTGAAATGTTACAAACATGTTTGTATTTATATCGTCAGTAATATTTTTCAATCTTGTGACAATGTTTCCTTCAAAAGAATGTACTTTATTTCCATCCCATATTGCTTTCTACATTTTATTTGATCAGCTTGACCATGGCAAGAACAAGTATGACTGATGGTATGGGGTATTAGAATTTTACTTTTAAATGAGAAACTCTAGAATAACCACCTACATCTTACCATTAAGGATATTTCTACAGAATATTGTGTTAAGCATGGACTGACTTGTTAAAAAGTTACTATAGTAATTTTTCTTCATATACTAAGCAGTAAATTTTGAAATCTTTTGCTAATAATTATGACTTAATCCTATTATTTTCTAGTATCTCAGGCCCCATTGAGACTTTAGGATAAGCTTCTACATTTCATAAAATAAGTCTGTATAAAAATCTGTAGTTTTGTGATTCTAACCTCTAACTAATTTTCTCATTGGTTAGATATTTACACCTTCTTAATATTTTACACTATTTTACCTCATGATGTTGTTATATACCTTTACAAGTAAAAGAAAATAATCACAGTTCTATTACTTTCTTGTGTATGCTTCTGCTTGAATTAATATCTTCATCTGTTTTTTCTTTGTGAAAGTAAACCATTTTGTGATTGTATTTTAATTAAGTATAATTAAACGAAAAATGTAAACTTGAAATTAATCAAGCTTAAAAGAGATGTATTATTTATAACATTCTAAAACAACATGTTTGTTTGTCTTTTTGTATTTCTAAATATTGACAATTTTCTTATGGGAATCAGCATATTACATATCCTCTAACATATAGAACAAAAAAGAAAAGAATCAAAGATATCAAAATTTCATAGTTTGATATTCTGCACCTGCAACACAAAGAGACAGTCTTGCAAACTTCTTGGCAGAGAATATTTTCCACTACATGGATCACCGATCTAGACCTCAGACTTATAAAAGAAAGCATGCACTATCCCATTTTTTGGATCAATAGCACATGACAGAATAACTGGCTTGCAAGAGTAATATACGATTACTAATTATTTACTAAATAAATGTCAGCATTTATGTATTAGATATTATGCAGTACTGCTTCAAAAAGGTATTTCTGTATTACGGTCTTTTAAAATAATTAAGAATTTCCTCTGAAAAAAAATGTTTACAAACTTCAAAAATAAAAGTTACCTTTTTCATCGTCAGGCACTATTTTACAGAGATATGCTTTGATCTAAGATTTCTGGGTGTACCGAGTATACTTTCCTTCATATACATTTGTAATAAGCTGTATTTTTATAAAAAGCATTTCTCTGCAACACTAAAATTCTGACTGTTTGCACAATCAGCACAATTACTGGTATTAAAACAGAAAAGTGCTTGAATAAAATAAAACAGTTAACGACTAATCAACCTATAATAAATATGTACTAAAGATCTAGTTATTTTAGATATTTGATTTGGAAAAATATTTGTCTTTTTTATGAAGATAGAGAATAATATCAATCATCTCTAAAATGTTTCCTGTGAGTGCGCATAGGCTTAGCACTTTATAATTAGTTTTTCTCATACTTTCAAATACTTGAATCTCTTGAAAGATATAATCTGTACTGGCAGTTAAAGTTTTTTATTTATTGAACAGTAGGGAAGAGTGACATAGAGTTTTCTGCCAATATACTTTACTGCTGATATTTAAAACTGTGTATAGATAGAAAAGAATTCCAACATGGAGCATCCCGTACTGTTTGCCAAGTTGCTGATAGGCCGCTAATCACTACCTGACAATGATTCAATGAAAAGTGAAGTCAGACCACCAAACTATTTCATATGTCATAGCCTGTTGAGAAGCTGCCAAATGTTAAACACCAGATGTCTTCATTGACCTAAGCTAGTCTGAAAGCATAGAATGAATAACAATGACTCTATTTCATGTTCAAATTTTCCTAAACCAGTTCAGACACAAATATACATTTATAAACGTCTCCTTGGCTGTAGGAACAAAATATTAAAACTTATATTTATGTTTTATCTACAAATTGATGTGCATATATACACATGTGCATACATACATACATACATAATTTATATGTATATAAAATATAAATTAGAGCTAATTACTCTATGTAAAGTATAAATCCAAAGGAAACTTAAAACATAAGGTGGTGATCATTTTTCAATGAAGGAAATGTTTATTTTTGTTGTTTTAAGGTACTAAAAATCCAGGAAATTGTTGAATTGCTGGTTAAAAAAATATATATATATATTATATATATGCATGCATGTATACATACATATATCAATAATTTATAAAGATTACATATGGGATTATATATATACAGAAAAAGAGACAAATGGAGATTTCTATAATTCATAATATTACAATTTTGTACTATCTTTTTATAGATTGATTAAGCTTCTATTTTTACATGCTGTATGGAGTATCTGCTGCTATAAACAACTCAATACCAAGTTTCCAGGACTCAAAGAGAAACACACATAAGTAATAAAAGTTACGCCAAAAATGAGAAAAAAAGATTGGGGGAATCGAGAATCAGGATAAATTTATTATTTAGATAATGCAAATAGACCCATATTTGAAAGAGAAATTACAGCTTGAGATCAGAAGCACCAACCTATAACATGGTCAAGATGGTGGAATGCAGTAGCAAGTTTAGCAAGCTACAATCTATAGGTTTTTACAGGGCTATTTTACAGGAGCTATTTACAGTGATTAATTGAAGTAGAGGGGCAGGAGCAGACAAACACTTCACAATCTCACCACCTTGAGTAAGACCAATGGTTTATATACTTATAGGGAAAATCACTAATTGATCAAATGATTGGAAAATCATTTAATAATATGTATAATAAAATACTTAAAATAATCGAGGTGTGTCAGGTGTGGTGGCTTATGGCTACAATCCTGGAACTTTGGGAGGCTGAGATGGGAAGATAGGATGAACCAAGGGGTTTGAGACAAGGGTTACAAAATAGGGATACCCTGTCTCTACAAAGAATTAAAAAATATAGCCGAATGTGGTGGCTCATGCCTGTAGTCCCAGCTACTCAAGAGGCTGAGGTGGGAGGATTGTTTGAGCCTGGCAGGTCAAGGCTGCAGTGAGCTGTGATCACATCATTACACTCTAGCGTGGCAAACAAAGCAAGACTTTATCTCAAAATTAATAATAATAAAAATAAAAGAATCTGGGTATTCAGCACAATATTTTAGGGCATTAATCCTAAGGAGAAATAATTAAATAAATATACAGACATTTTAGTACAATCCTCATTATTAATAATAATAACAATATAAGAGCTGATAATATGGGAATGGTTGAATAAAATGTGACATGTTTGCACGTTGAAAAATTGTGTTTTTATCCCCAGGGAAAATAGCAGATTAAATAATGTATCTGATTCTGTCATTGAAAATGCCCATTAAATCCATGAAAACTTTAGGAAAACTTTCAATCTACAAAAGTATGAAAATACATGAATGTCTGATATCTGACTTGCAAACCCTCAACAAGCTGGATTTAATACATCTATGGAGAAAGATGACAACAAAACAATTCAAATGACAGAATTCTTTAAAATGTCCAAGAATTTGGAGTACCATGTTTCACTCCAGTGAAAATTAAAAGGTATCAGGACAAAGCAAAGAAGATTAGATGAAAATTTGAGAAGCATACTTAGGTAACCTCTCTAAATCTATAGCACAAGGCAGAAACTTTTCCTTCACCTATAAAGAGATCCAGAGAATAATTATCTACAAAGATAAAATGTGCAGTGTCTGAATTGGTGAATGCTAAGAGATTTGAGAGCATAAGGGATTTACTAAAAACTGGGAGATGGAGGTAATTAATACTATTGAATGCAGAAACCTGGCCCTCTTCTATCTACTATCCAGAACACTTTAAGAAGGAGCCTAGAAGACTCTTTTTGGAAACTAAAGAGCAAAGACTGAAATACTGGCTTCTCATTTTGGTATACACCAAAAGCAATAGAAATTATTATCCAGTAAAACTCAGGAGTAAGCAAGTCTAACAGATACACTTTGAGCTTCCAATCTTATGGTTAGTCCCTCATTCTTAACCATGAATAGATACTGAAAAATTATATATTTTTAGAAAGCTTGTAACATGGAAAATTAAAAACTCAAACAAATGAGAACAAAGCAACAGAGGAAATTCAAGGTTATATAGGGTGACAAAACTGCAGAAATTTTTCACTAATATGAGTGATAAGAGAAGAAATAGCATTTTTTAAATATAACAACATCCTATAGTAAATAATATTCTGAAAAAGAAGATAAACTGTTGAAAATGAAAACATAATAGCAGAAATTGGGACACTTCCAATTGAAGTTCTGTAATAAAAGTTGAAAATTGTTTGAGGCAGTAAAGCAGAAATAAATGTGATGGAAAGTAGAAAAGATGATACAGCAATTAGAAGACAGTGTCTAAAAATAGGAGTGCAAAAAAAAAAAAAAGAAAAGAAAGAAAAAAATTGAGAAAACAAGTAGAATGAAAGCACCAAAAAAACAGTGCAGAAAAACTATCAAAACTAATGTGAGTTGCCAGATGAAAAGAGCCCACACACTACAAAGCAAGATTAGTAACATTCTATGTATCTATGTATTTATGTATCTATGTATCTATTATTGTATCTATTCATCTGATCTGTCTGAAACTGGTTCTACTGACTAGAGGACATACTGTTTAACACCCTAGAGTAAGCAGTGAGTCTGCATAGATAATTGAGCACAAAGAAAAAAGTAGCTTTCCCTAAGTGTCATACTCCTACTCTTCAAAGTTAGTGGTTAGATTTCAAAAATGTACTAACAGACATTTATATTACACTTTTTTTTCCATCTTAAGGAATACTAACTGAATGAACATTTTAAAATACATTCTCTGGTTACTTGTTTGTTGAACCATACGATAGTATAATTATATATATATATATACACACATATATATATATTTTTTTTAAGAAAACTTCTTTAGGTATTTATAATTTATAATTTTTATTTTTATTTTTTTCAGTAACAGTGTTGCAGTCTGTTTAGTCCTTAGTTCAGCTAGGTCAGAGTTCTTGTCCCATGAACAAGAAGAATGAGGCATGTGGACACTGGAGAGTAAGTAGAATAGGATTTATTAAGCAAAAGGAAAGCTCTCACCAAAGATAAGGGGCCTGAAAGCAGGTTGCCAGAAACAAAGCTGAGTTCTGCTGTGTCCTTCATGTAGCAGAGACCAGAAATTCTTCTCTGGGTTTTGCCCAAATGGGAAGAGTAAAGTTCCCTCCAAGGGGTGTTGAATCTGTGCATGCCTGGGGTTGGCCAGAGTGACTCCATTTTGGTTATAACCCATTAGTGCCTAAGCAAAACCCATAGTGGAGCAAAACCCACAATGCTCATGCCACGTGAATGACATTATAATAAGCTGGGTCAAATTAAGGGCATTTGGGTTGATTTATTGTTCCTGAGCCAAGGTTGGGACAGTCCCTTCTAAGCAACATCCTGGCACAAGGGGTCATTCTTAACCACATTAACAGAGGGAGTGTAGGTGCTGTTCTGAGGTTGTTCCTGTGAAGATTGCTTTTCTCTGTCCTTCTCCCGAGACCCTCCCTCTCTCTCTACCTAACCAGCCTCTAACTGCTTCCTCTCTCAACAGCACCCTAAGCCAAATGCACCAGATACATGGTTTAGCACACTGATTAAAAGGAATGAGCTGTAGTCAGGTTCAGTGGTTTGTGTTTTTACTCCCAGTCCCTTGGGTGGCTGAGGCAGGAGGATCATTTAAGCCCACAAGTTTCAGGCTGCAGTGAACTATGATATAGGACTATGCTTCAGTCTCAGCAACACATGAGACCCCTATCTCTAAAAAATAAAAATAAAATAAAAATAAAAACAGAAAAATTTAAATAAAAGGAAGAATAAACTGTATGTACTTCTCTAGAGTTACGAGGAATACAACTGTTGCTAGGTAAAGGAATGAATGAACAGCAACACTGTTCCACCAGAGCAATGGAGACATCAGCTATTATATGTGAAAGGTTTGCACCCTAACTTTAATTTATATAGAAACACTTTAGATCTTTTACACTATATGAAACATTCATTTATATTTTATAACACTAATTTCAATGGGTGCTTACTCAAAATTAATGGCTGAAATAAAGTTATGTGAGATTACATTTTTAGAAAATACATTACCAAAATCTGTATTTTTGAGCATGAACAGGCATGTTAAACTCATGATTCAAAAATGGTCTTAAAGCTCAGCATACCTCAAAATGTTTTGATCTTCCAAAATAATACCATTCATTTTCACAATATATAGAGTCAAATTTTATTTCATAAATGACATGAAGAAAGTGTAAGTAAAATACTTTTATCTTTTTAAAAAGAAATATTTTATAGGATATATTGTAAGTTTATTTTTACCTTGAACATAGATATAAAATGGCATTGGTAGTTTGGCCAAGTTATTACTTTCCTAATCTGTAAAATATGATTGGCACTAACTATCTGATAGAGCATTAATTCTCAGTGGATTGGTATTGCCTCACTTATTAATCAATTTTGCTCTTTTCACTGTGAAGAATAATTAATAATACCTGGTTGGCCTTTGGGATTCCAGAGGCAGCTTATTCCACACTGGAAAATACTTCACTAGATCATATGCCCAGTGAAATAAGTTTTCTAGTGGGTTCTAGAACAGGAAAGTGTTCAGTATATGACAAAAGAAGCTCTGCCACCCAATAATATTGACCAAGTAGACTCACTAATATTAGTTATATTAATAACTGAAAAAAAAAAATCTGCTGCAAAGAGGTTTGGCAAGCCCAGAAGGAGAAGCGAAACATTGGCTCTTGAGATCTTGAAGCAAGGCTTAGACTATCTGTAGCACATAATTAAATTCCATTTTAAAAACAACTTTTAACATGGCCTGGAAGTAATTAAGCACTTAAACAGTGAACACCAAGTGTCTATGTATTTGTAATTGACTATCAAGTCCTATCCTGGGGGGACCAAATCATAAAATCAAGCAGACTCAAGAAGAAATCTATATTATGCTTCGCAGTTGCATATCTGTTTTTAAGTAGGTGAAAAATCAAGGTGCAGTGGCACAGTTCCCAGAAACCATGTCATTCACTAATGCTGTAGTAGCAGCACAACCCTCCCTCAGTTCTATGGCTAATTGTTGGTCATATGTAATCAGCTGATAGAAAAGAAAAAAGCCTGGGCTTGGTTTACTGAAGGGTTGGCATGGGATACAAATGTAAGTGGAAGATGTAGAGTAGTTGCACTAAGCAATGCTCTCGAAAGGTATGCAGTATGGGAATTCTCCTCAATGACAAAGCTTCATATGTTAATCTAATTATCCATTTTATGTAGCACAGGAAGTTAACCAAGATTAGAATGTATATGGATACATGTGCTGTGTTAAATGTCCTAATTGAACGATCAGGAGGGCAGAAACAGGAAAATGGGAATATTGGGGAGAAGGAGAGTTGGAATAGAGGCAAGATGGTAGATATACGAAACTTGAAATAAAGTGTGAAAATCTTTGTATCAGATAGTAATTCCCCCTAAAAAAAATTCTCAGAAGAGACACCGTAGTTCAACTTCTTCCAATTCTACTTCTAGTTCTTATTAAAAAATGCATTCAAAATCAGATGATGGTATTATAAATTTCTATAAGATTGAGGAAAATACTATATTCCATATTGTTTTAAAATTATTTCTAAGGTTAAACTAAATACCTTACATTGTTCATTGCAATCCGAAATTAGTGAGTTTGCTTCTTGAATTGTGTAAAACCCCTTATATAAAATAGTTTGTTTATCGTATGTGTTTCTATCTCTCCCTTGTTCCTTGTTCAAAAAATAATGTGTTTTTGAATTATATTAGATATGACTGTGTAGTGTGTGGGAGGTACAAATGAAAATATAAAATCATTCTTTGCACTCTCCAAGCGACAGTTTAGAAAAATCAGTTGCTCCAAATTTGTTTATTCATGCAATAAGATATACATTAATTCAGCCATTAAATAAAAAGTTACTTAACACTTGCTATGTGACAAAACTCATACTAGGCACAAGATATTTCAAAAAGCAATTCCCATGGAGTCTATATTTCTCATATTTGATGTCAACATCAGGAAACTTATGAGTAGCCAAAGTATATTGACATAATGTCATAAGTGATGTAACAGTGGGAACATGGCATGGGGACATGTTTGGAGCAGGACTTACACTAAGTCTGAAGGCTTAAAGTTAAGGGCTAAAACGCATATACAAATTAGTCAGATGAAGACTAGGGCAACATGTTTAGACAGAGAGCTTAGTGGGGAGAGGGAGCAGCATGCTTAGGAAGGAAATTGAACACAAGATGGAGAGATTGGGGCATGTAAATAAGAAGTGGGACATGCAAATAAGAAGTGGAAGATGCAGAGAAGAAGGGATGGATGAGAAGCATTTCCCAAAAAGATTTTTCTTATAACTTAAAAAAATATCATATTTCAAAGGGGAGTAGTAATGAAGGGATTTAAGCAGGGAAGTGAGGGATAGATATGAGTTTTTACAAAATTTCTTATTTGCTACATGCACTTCTTAAAATTCAGTAATCATTTTAGTTTTCTTCTCATGCAACTTGATTTAAGTGTTGAGCAGTAAGTCCATACAATTGTCAAATACTCCAATTACATTACTGGTAAAGCCACCTACTAATCCCTAGGCTGTTTTTATTCTTTTAGCAATTTTCTAAGAGAGCTTATAAATTCATGGCTTAATTTAATTTTCATAAATAAAACATATGGTTTTGTGTCCTTAATATTTGACAGGCATATCTTCCAGGATTTGGAGATTGGCAGCAAACAAGGCATACCATCCCTGCTTTCAAAGACATAACCTAAAATATAAAAAAATTCTTGAAAAATAATCATTGCTCAAATGAAATTTTAGTATAAACAATATGTTAGTCCTGATTTAAATTATTCTCTCTTTTGCCGCACATTAAAGACATAGACTATCTCAGTATTTTAAAATGCTGAATGGTTTTGTTTCTGCTGACATATGAGGGATCTTTGAATAGGCACGGTAGTATGTTTCGACCTCTATAGGCTCTTCTTACTGTAGGATCCATGGGCTCCTTCTGTGCCCACCAGGGCTTTCTGTGATGTGAAGGCTATGACACTGATTTTGCTAGTGGGAAGTGCAGGAATCCTTGATTCTTAGTCTAACTTGGAGAAAGAATCATCCAAGTGACTGATTTAGTCAAAAAAAGAAAATTTATCGAAAGAAAATCTAGAGCAGAGAGTTTATTTAGAGAGACAGTACACTCTGAAGACATGAAGCGGAGTGGGCTGCTGAAGGGAAATGAGCCAGCAGCAGCCCAAGAGTTCCTTGTTGAGTTTTTAGGATGTCACATTGTTTCTTGAAATTCTCGTCTCTGACTTGTTTCTGCCTTTTTTCTTTGTCTAGATTTTCCACTTCTGTCTAAATCCCCTCCCTAGCCCCAGGTAGTCCCAACCCCAAGTTTGACAATTAATAAGTAGTTGGCGTGCATGTGCTGGCCAGTGCTGGATACAAATCTACCAAGTGGTTGCATTGCTCGTTAATGTCATACCAGGAAGGTGGTATGGTGTTGAAATCTACCCTTATTGCTTGTGTATTTCCTAGGAACTTCCTCCTTTGCCCTTTCTCCTTATCAATGTGCACCTAGCTACATTCTGACAGTTCATCTGCAATGTGAATGATTAGTGGCCATCTTAAGGGGCGTTTCTTTCTTAGGTGTTTTCCCTCCTCTCAGTTTACATTCAGCATGGATATTTCACATGATCTTAGAGATGTGAGATTTTCCACACCTCCCTTGTCTCAGGGTCTCCTCTCTCCTGCTCATGTGTGGCTATCTGCCTACTTTAACAATATTACTTTGTGACTTAGTAACACAACATTCCTGGGTTTCTCATCAAACAAACTCCTTTGGGAAAGAAAGGTCCTCTTTTCCTTTAAGAGGATTTTTTTTTTTTTTTTTTTTTTGTAAATTTTCCTCATTAGAATATACTTAAAATTAGAAAAAATTTGAGGGTAATATTTGTGTTAACTGAGTCTCTTTGGAAGAGACTCTCTCTCTATATATAGATAGACATCATATATATATATGATGTAGAATCATGTCTTCCAAAGGAAAAAAATAAGAAAAAATACAGTGTGGGGTTATATTATGCCCTATGCCCTATATATTTGCATTGACTGAAAAAGTTGATCCAACTTAAACATGATATTGTCTTTATTTCTAACAAGTCTGTTTCTTGTTACGATTACAAGAAATTGTAATTTCTCCTGATAATCCATTTACAGATATAAGTGCATGTTTTATAGGTACAAGGAGGCACTATTTTTATGTACAATCCACTTGAATGTGAGATAGAAACTACAATCCACTTGATTTCTGTTTGACAATGTATTTCTGGAGGTCAATTTAAAATTTCATCCCGCATTTGTTTTTGCAAAACTTTTCAGAAATTGTTAAAATTCCTTGTAATAAACAGAAAGAAAAAAAACTTAATACATCACCATGATTCTAAATAAACCCCTAGGAGGTTACATGTATTTTAATTCAGGTACATTGATATTATGGCAATAAGATTTATATATTGATATAGGTAGTTAGCTTAAAGGATTATGTTATCAGTCATTTACTAGAACACATGGTTTGATCTTTTTCAAAACATAATAACTATTTTTACTGCCATACTATAATTTTGTTATCATTAGCTAACACAAGAGTACAATAGTACTAAAATCTTACACTAAGACTTATTTTTATGTGATCATAAATGTTAGATGTAGAGTTGTTTAATTTATTAAAATCTTTATATTTTGTTATACTTATGTAACAATTATCATTCATATGCCTGAGTCACCTGTTTTGATTTCTGCTATCATGACATTAAAACCAAACTACTCCCAACTATTGTAATAGCTGACATCCACCTTTCATGTTCTATTTCTTCTGTCTTCTCTTCACACAATCCCAGTAACCAGGATCCCCACTAATACTATACGAAGACACACCCTAAATACTTAGATGGTCATGATTTTTTTTTGTTTGTTTGTGAATAATGCAATAGCCTAAATTTTGAGGGAAAAATACAGATATTTACAAGATATGTTTCCTCATATATTGGAATATTAATTTTGGCATGTGTGACACATCCTTTAAAGACAGTTCTTACTTTTTACTCTTTTACTCCACACTGGAATGAGCAGCACAACAACCCCTTCTATTATTTTTTAAGTCCATCTCCAAACATTTTCTTTCTTTGTTAGATGTCTCATCATCCTTAGCTATTATGTAGTGTGTGCACTGGATTGGACAACCTGATATGAGTTTTCATTTGGTTTAGTTGATTCAGAATTTACTGTTATTTTTCCTTCTAAACCCAACTTAAAGTAGTCTTGACACTTTGTACAATTGTATACAGACTTACCAGTTTTTTGGATAGTGCAATCATCTGAGTCTTTTTTTAAAACTCTACTTCATTCTAGCACATTATTGTCTTCCCCACCTGACTGGCTGCATGTTGCCACCACTGTTTATTGTATTCCCCGGGGAAGTGGACTGTGGAACCCTAGCTGTATGATGTTCTACCTGTGGTCTACTCATATACAGTATACAATTTCTTAACATCTTGCAGCTATGAGCCTTTGATAATTCTTAGAATAAAAGACACTGTGAACTTAGTACAACCAGAAACAATAATGTTTACTTCCAGTTTATGTTTATGGGAACCTATTTTATTTTCCTTATATCATTAACAAAATTGAAACAGAACTCTGTGACACAATGTAAAATATGTGCTTTACAAGTCTATAGTTACTAGATTGCTACTTGTAAATATAACTATATAATTCTGTGTTTTGCTTGTTATTCCTCATATCACTGACCTCAATCTGTGGCCAAAAGTAAAGAGACATTCTTAAAAAGTCATGGATCAAAAACAATGGATTTGTAATGAGGAAAGTAAAAAAATCATCCTACTACATTATAGCTTTAATTCATGTTTTACTTGTGGTTGTGACCTAATTTTCTTCCTTTTTCCCTCAAACTCCTTAAACATGTATATGCCTTCTGCTTTTACTTCCTATCCTTAGAAGTATGTATTTGATTCTCTCTCTCTCTATCTTTCTCTTAAGGTTTGAAAATTCACTCTTTCAATCACATATTTTTTTTTTTTTTAGGTTTTCTCTACTTCTGGTCTTTCTGTGGAATTTGGGTTATAGGGAAATTGTTGTATGGATGTTTAACCTTAGCATGGATGTTAAGGTTAAAGTAAATGGGTTTATTTTTATTTTTATTTATTTATTTCAGTATTTATTTGACAGATGATATTTTGGTTTTATTATGTATCACATGATGTTTTGAAGTACATATGCATTCCAGAATGGTTAAGTCTAGCTAATTAATGAATGCATTGCCTCATATAGTCATCTTTTTTTTTTTGGTGAAAGCAAAAACATCCACTCTTTAAATTTTCCAGAGCACAATATGTCCTCATTAACTATAGTCACCTTGCTGTACAATAGATCTTTTGAAATAATATTTCTTCTCTTTAACATTAATTATGCATCATTTGATAAACGTTCCATGCTCTACTCTCTCCTAATTTCCCCAGCTTCCGGTAACAACCATTGACTCTCTCTCTCTCTCTCTCTCTCTCTCTCTTTTTTCTTTGACACAAGGTCTCACTCTGTTGCCCAGGCTGGAGTGCAGTGGTGCAATCATGGTTCACTGAAACCTCAAACTCCAGGGTTCAAGCAATCTTCCCACCTCAGCCTCCTAAGTTGCTGGGACTACAGGTGCATGTCACCATGCCTAGACTCTTTTATAGAGACAGAGTCTTTCTTGCTTGGTTGCCCAGGCTAGTCTCAAACTCTTGGGCTCAAGCAAAACTCTCACCTTGTTCTCCCAAAATGTTAAGATTACAGGCATTGAGCTACTGCTCCTGGCTCTACGTATTTGAGACCCACTTTTTAAGATTCCACATATAGGGCCGGGCGCGGTGGCTCAAGCCTGTAATCCCAGCACTTTGGGAGGCCGAGACGGGCGGATCACGAGGTCAGGAGATCGAGACCATCCTGGCTAACATGGTGAAACCCCGTCTCTATTAAGAAATACAAAAAACTAGCCGGGCGAGGTGGCGGGCGTCTGTAGTCCCAGCTACTCGGGAGGCTGAGGCCGGAGAATGGCGTGAACCCGGGAGGCGGAGCTTGCAGTGAGCTGAGATCCGGCCACTGCACTCCAGCCCGGGCGACAGAGCGAGACTCCGTCTCAAAAAAAAAAAAAAAAAAAAAAAAAAAGATTCCACATATAAATGAGATCATGGAATATTTGTCTTTCTGTGCCTGACTTATTTCACTTAACATTACATCTTCCAGGTTCATTCGTGGTATTGAAAATGGCAGGATTTCATTCATTTTATGGATGAATAACATTCCATTAGGTGTATATACCATATTTTCTTTATCCATTAATCCATCAACAGACATTTAGGTTGATTTCACATACTACTGGCTTTTGTGAACAGTGCTGCGATAAATGTGGGGGGTGCAGGTATGTCCTTGACATACAGATTTCAATTCCTTTGGATATATATCCAGAAGCGAGATTGCTGGATCATGTGATAGTTCTATTATTATTACTATTATTATTTTTTTAGATGGAATCTCATTCTGTCATCCAGGCTGGAGTGCAGTGGTGCAATCTTGGCTCACTGCAACCTCTGCCTCCTGGGTTCAAGTGATTCTCCTGCCTCAGCCTCCCGAGTAGCTGGGACTACAAGCACATGCCACCACGCCCAGCTATTTTTTGTATTTTTTAGTAGAGACAAGGTTCCACCATATTGGCTAGGCTGATCTTAAACTCCTGACCTCGTGATATGCCCTCCTCAGTCTCCCAAAGTGCTGGGATTATAGGCATGAGCCAACACACCGGGCCAATAGTTCTATTTTTAATTTTTTGGGGAATCTTTTTCTTATTGTCCATAATGATTGCACTAATTTACATTCTCACCAACAGTGTGCAAGGATTCTCTTTTTCTACATCCTCATAAACACTTGTCTTCTTTTGTCTTTTTGGTAATGGCCATTTTACCTGGGGTAAGGTGATATCTCATTGTGGTTTTGGTTTGTATTTCCCTGATGGATTAGTGATGCTAAGCATTTTTTAAATATACCTCTTGCCCATTTGTATGTCTTATTTAAAGAAATATCATTTCAGGTATTTGTACATTGTAAAATCAGGTTATTTGTTTGTTTGTTTTTGCTATTGAATTGTTTGTGTTCCTTCTATACTTTGGATATTAACCACATGTCAGATGTATAGCTTTCAAGTTTTGAGGATTAGGCTAAATAATCATTCTGCATCTCAGTTTCCTAATGTGTTAAATGAGGATTATAATACGTATCACAGTGTTTTCTGTAAAGATTATATTTAATGCAATTAAATGCGTAAATGTGTAACAATATTAATCATCATATAGCATGTGCTCTAAAACTATTAATATTATTGCATATGAATTCTTCTGAATTCTACAACCTCTGTTTATTCATCTCTGTAGTGGTTCCCACAAAGAATTTGGCTACTCAGGGGACAAGTTGCAATGTGTGGAGATATTTTTATTACAACTTGGAGGAGGTATGCTAAATCTGTCATTTAGTAGATAGAGATGAAAGATATTGCTGTTAAATATCGTACTGTACACGGGATGGTTTCAAAAAAACTTCTCTAGCCTAAAATGTCAATAGTGCCAAGATGAAAACACTATGATCTAGGGCAATATGTAAAACTCAATTAATACGAATGGTAGAAAAGTGTTACAGAGAGATTGGCTCATAAAATTAGTAGAATTATCTAAGGTGTTTATCTGGTTTAAAAAAATCAATATAAGAAAATAGTTCCTTGTCAAAAAAAGTGGGCAAAAAAGTAATTTTAGTTTATATACTTCTCCACAGGTCACTGGAGCACAAACCAAACTTAGGGAAAGGTGTACTATGGCTTAATAAGTGATAAAGGAGCTTCCGCCTGATGTAATGAGTAACTTATTCCAGGGCGAGTTTTCAATTCAGCTTTCAAATAAGCTAAAAAATATTTGCATAGACTTGAGAAAATAGCTTTAGGAAAATGAAATATAATTACTTATGTTTGATTGCATTGAGTGTAACTGAGTGAGTTAAAATTGATATCAAGTGAGAAGTCTGTTTACTGGGAATTTCACAATCAAAGTAAGAAAATTAATTGACCAGTATCCTGCAATGATGATAAGAAATGACTTTTAAATCATTGTCACGGATGGAGGGGAGTTAACCATTATTGCATATAAGAAGAAGGATGGAATCTGATTGATGCTTTTGAGATGTAACAGAGCTGGAATAATTGTTAAAAGCAAAATCAAAGGGAGCATATTAGATGAAAGGAATGATGACTGTTTTACTGCTTGAAAAATGTAATAATGCCTCTTCTTCTGAGTCAGGGAGGAATGATATAACAAAATATGCAATGTTTTCAAGGAGGAAGAGAGTTAATCAAGTTTCAGTAAACCCAAGAAGTTTATGAAATTGTGAACCCTATATTGAAAATGCGGTATAACAAAGGCAAACAGAAATATTAGGAACAAGAAAAACATGTTTTTCAGAAAAGAAAGGGTAGTGCCATCTGCACAGGCACAGATTGGATGGTTGTAAAATGAGTGCTTCTTTTATTCTAAGGTTTATTATGTGATCTATTTAGACCCCCAACATTGAAAAATGAAAAGCAGCTGTTGCTCACAAATTACAGACACAATAGTCAACCATGTTTGGCAGCCCTGGAATGAGAAGCAACATCCCCAAAGCTCTGAAACTGGAAACACAACAAGAGGCAAGGAATGGTACCTAAATAGATCATATATTTCACAGAATCCCTGCCGTGCTTTTGCTTTTACCTTATTTATGGGCTTTAATTTGTTTCAAAGTTGAAAGAAAATTGTTAACAAAAATATCAACAAGGCATATTGCTTTATTATGTTTAACTTAAGATATTCTTATATTTAGAATTATAATTTAAGAGGAAAATTAAATAGGATTTCAAGATTCTGATTGTAAAATTGAAGCACTCGTTACCCCAACTTCTGACTGCTCATAACTGACTCCCTTCTCAGCCATGCATTGCTTTTGGCCATGCACTTTTACATTCTTTCTTGTGACTGTCATTCATCCACTGATTGGTCAATAGAATAATGCAAATGTTATTTCCCTTGACTCAATTCTACGCAACTTTAAAAACCCATCCCGGCTCCAGAGATCCCCATTGGATAGACCGAGGCTTTATTAACAACTTTGTTGTTGTTCAACTCTTCATTATGTACAAGCCAGGATTTCTTTAATCTTTTACAAATGTTGTTCTCAGGCACACTCACTAATAAACTTCCTGCAAGTGAGTCTCTCTCAGAACCTGATTATAGAAGAACTGGGCCAAAATTACATTGTATTTTTTTAAACAGGGAAGAATCAATGAGAGAATGTAAAAGACTATGAAAAAACAGAAATAAAAACAAACAAAAAAACAGTAACTTGGTATTTAACTGCATTGTGTTAGATTTAATGCATGCACCTTGTTCTATGGTTCTTTAATATTTTTGGTATTAGTTTTTCTAAGGCATAATCACATTTTATACACTAAATGATAACATAATAATAACATTTGGGCTGGGCGCAGTGGCTCCCACCTGTAATTCTAGCTATGGGAGACTGAGGCGGGTGGATCACCTGAGGTCAGGAGTTGAAGAGCAGCCAGGCAACATGATAAAACCCTGTCTCTACTAAAAATACAAAAAAACCCCACAAACATTAGCTGGGTGTGGTGATGGGTGCCTGTAATCCCAGTTACTCAGGAGGCTGCGGCAGGAGAATCGTTTGAATATGAACGGCAGAGGTTGCAGTGAGTCGAGATCCCACCACTGTATTCCAGCCTGGGCAACAAGAGTGAAACTCCATCTCAAAAAAATAAATACAATAAAATAATAATAATAATAATAGTAATAACATTTGGTGTTTTTTACCAGAAGTCCATAGGAATATGTTGTCATTTATCCAGTGGTACCATATTCAAATACACAAGCAAATTATTTAAGAGGAAATGAATATAGATATTTTACTTTTTAGGTGGCAAACCTAAGCCTGTACACTCCAATAAAAATGTGACAAAGGGTAACACAGATTAATTTGACTCTAAACTACTTTACCTAGCCAGTATGTCTCTGTTGATATAAAAATGAAGATCTGTACCACGGACATTTTTCAAAAGCCTAATAATTCAGTATAATTTTAAAATCTCTTTGTATTGGGGGTCTAGGAAAAACATGGCAATAAAAGTGTGTCAATTTTTACATTTTCATTCACATTCCTTCATAATATTTTTAATTTCTCACACTTCGAATTATTTGAATATCTTTTATATCCTGTTGGTATGGTACCTAGGCTTATTTTGAAATGTAAGGATGAAGAGGTCACATTGAGCTATTTGGAGATGAAAATGACATTAGCATTACAGTGACATGATTCAGACAATCATTTAGAATTTAGAGAAATCTGTTACTCACATTATAGCAAAACTGTCTTTCTTTCTCCACTAAATAAAATAAAATAAAGATTAAATACCTATTGCACTTGTTCATACGCTTTTTAATACATTATGCAACATAGTTTTATTTACACGTATTCTCTCTTCAGGTTGATCAACATCAATAATATTTTATATGCACATCATATATTATGTTTTAGTCAGTAAGGGCATATTTTATTGAATTATCTGATATTTTAATTAATAGCTACTTAGCTAAATTATTTTTGCATTAAATCTAAAATTAAAAAATTTTAATAGTAATTCTGATATATCATGGCATATTAAAATTAAAAATACACTGATTTATAAGAAATCATCTCATGAGTTCTGACAAGTATTAAAGGCATAAAAGTATTTTTTGCCTCCTAAAAATTCATTTGATTTTCTTATCAATGTTCAAGTGATAATTATTACATTTTTAAGACATTTTATTCTATTCACGGCTTGCCACACAGTGAAAAATTTCCTTCACATTTATATCAAAGCACATTCGCTTATAATTTCAGAGATGTGACTTTATGGAAAATACTCTTCTTAAATCATGAAGATCATATTTTAATAAAATGTTCATGTGTGGTTATTTTGGTTATTAAAAGAATATAGTCTATTTGAGTACAGTTCTCTCAAATTCCTTGGAAGAAAAAGCTAGCCAAATCAACAATAATTGAAATGACCTTTGCACATTAATTAAAACTCATTAGATGCACATATATATTAATATAAAAGATACCATTTCCAGCACCGTGTTCATTTTCAGAAGCTCTATGATTTGAATATTATGAAAGATGTAAGTTGTTATGTCATTGTTCTCATTAATTACAAAAAAATTTTAAAAATTGAAACACTGAAAGACTCATTTTAAGGTAAACTTATTAGAAGATATATGTGCATGCACTATATTAAGAAAACAAAATTACTAAATACTAAAAAAAGAACAAACAGAATAAAAAATGGTGGGAGGAGTTTTATAAATGCTAAAATACACAATAGTAACAAAGCCCTGTGGGTTTTCTGCCTTATACTGAAGTTTATATAAAATTAAGATAATGCTTATCATTTAAATATTCAACTTTTCTTATTCAATATTATAAAAAACAGGTAGAAATATTCTGAGAAATATCCTAATTAAAATGCAGTTTGTGACTGGTCATAGTTGCCCAGCACTTTTTGTCAGGCCACTTTTTTTTTTTTTTTCTTTAAATTTATTTATTATTATTATACTTTAAGTTGTAGGGTACATGTGCATAACGTGCAGGTTTGTTACCTATGTATACTTGTGCCATGTTGGTGTGCTGCACCTATCAACTCGTCATTTACATCAGGTATAACTCCCAATGCAATCCCTCCCCCCTCCCCCCTCCCCATGATAGGCCCCCGTGTGTGATGTTCCCCTTCCTGAGTCCAAGTGATCTCATTGTTCAGTTCCCACCTATGAGTGAGAACATGCGGTGTTTGGTTTTCTGTTCTTGTGATAGTTTGCTAAGAATGATGGTTTCCAGCTGCATCCATGTCCCTACAAAGGACACAAACTCATCCTTTTTTATGGCTGCATAGTATTCCATGGTGTATATGTGCCACATTTCTTAATCCAATCTGTCACTGATGGACATTTGGGTTGATTCCAAGTCTTTGCTATTGTGAATAGTGCTGCAATAAACATACGTGTGCATGTGTCTTTATAGCAGCATAATTTATAATCCTTTGGGTATATCCCCAGTAATGGGATGGCTGGGTCATATGGTACATCTAGTTCTAGATCCTTGAGGAATCGCCATACTGTTTTCCATAATGGTTGAACTAGTTTACAATCCCACCAACAGTGTAAAAGCGTTCCTATTTCTCCACATCCTCTCCAGCACCTGTTGTTTCCTGACTTTTTAATGATTGCCATTCTAACTGGTGTGAGATGGTATCTCAATCCAGAACCTACAAAGAACTCAAACAAATTCACAAGAAAAAAACAAACAACCCCATCAAAAAGTGGGCAAAGGATATGAACAGACATTTCTCAAAAGAAGACATTCATACAGCCAACAGACATATGTCAGGCCACTTTTTGTGAGACCAGGGCGGGAGGATTGCTTGAAGCCAGGAGTTCAGAATTAGCTCTGGCAACATAGCAAGATCCCACTTCTACTCCTCCCCGCCCCCCAAAAAAAGAAAAATTAGCCAGAATCAATCTGTGTGCCTGTAGTCCAGGCTGCTCAGGAGGCTGAGGTTGGAGGATCTCTAGAGCCCAGAAGGTCAAGGCCTGCAGTGAGCTATGATGGCTCCACTGCACTCTGACCTTGGTGACAGAACCAGACTGTGCCTCAAAAAACAGAGCAAGATGCTCAGAGTCACCATATAACTCCTTCTATAAAAGAAGAATTCAGTATTAAAATGTGGTTGGGAATCTGAAAAATTCCTTAGCTTCAGAAATGAAGATTGTGCCTAGAGATCTGAAGGCATCTCAGGGAACATGAAAATGCTCCAGCTGACTTCCACTCAGAGAACCATTCTTTACCACAGACAAAATTCTGCATTATACATATGTAACAAACCTGCACGTTATGCACATGTACCCTACAACTTACAGTATAATAATAATAAATAAATTAAAAAAAAATTCTGCAATCTGTTGCACTAAGAATAAAATAGAAAATGTGTGAGTTTGGCTTGCTGTTATTCTTTGTAAATAATAATCTATGACTTGTGGGATACATGCAAGCGCATATACACACAAAAAATGTCCTAAACTTTAAGGGCATGACGTGACAAAGAATAGTAACAAAATAACAAAATCTGTGTTAAAAAATGCTCCCAGTTAGCAAAGCAGTTAGTGAGATTCAGTGAGTATCTCTAATGTAAATGATCTTCACTTGATATGCAAAAGAATAAAGAGAGAACAAACAAACAAATATACTGAGTGTTTGTGGCCACACTCCTTGGTAACAGTATTTTCCCAAGCAGGTTGAGTAACGTTAGGGCAAATATTTAAGAGGAAATAGATAGAGTTAAAGATTATATTATAAAATGACCACTTCTTTCTGTCCTACTTACCACTACCAATTAGCTAAATAAAATACATGATAAGATAAATTTGAGACAGGAATAATACAGAATGGTCACAGAAGAATAGAAAATTCCGGGCAGCTGTTTCACATGACTAAGCAAAGGGAAACTGTTGAAATAGCTGTAGAAGCTAGGGACTGGTAAGATCCTGAAAAACAATATGTAGAAGAAGCTGACTAAGAGCGACTGGATGCAACAGGTGTTGGATTTAACCTAGGTTTCCTCTAGCACCTCATTACATGCCCATTAACATACTAAATCACACACCCACAAGCACCATGACATTTCCCAGAATGTCTGTATTTGGTGTAAAATGGGTGGCACCACACTTCTGAGAAATTGTCATCTTTTCCCAGAAAGTTCCATGACTATTCTACTTCTTGGTAAAACAAACAAACAAACAAACAGAAATCTCAAACTGCAGTGTGTGTCTCTCTCCTGAGTAAGCCCGCAGCCCTCCTTCTTGAGTGTGTACATTTCCCTTTGCAACATACCTCCATACTTTCACTATTTTCTGACTCATCTGACTTTGGGAGGTGCGAGATTCCACCGGCATTTGGGGATGTCCCCCATAATCACCCCAGCTTCAGATTCATAATGTATAGCAATATAGCTCATTTCTATTGAATGACCATATAGTGTGTAGCAAACAGGAAAGGGGCTACTATTCATTCTACTGCCTAATTTTGTTGTTGTTGTTGTAGTACTTCATACATTTTAATAAAATTGATTCTAAATAAATCTACCTCCCTTTGAAGGTGAGAGAGAGATAAACTCAAGTAATTAGCTATTACTTATGAAAAGAGGAAGGTGGCTGGGCGCGGTGGCTCAAGCCTGTAATCCCAGCACTTTGGGAGGCCGAGACGGGCGGATCGCGAGGTCAGGAGATCGAGACCATCCTGCCTAACACAGTGAAACCCCGTCTCCACTAAAAATACAAAAAACAAAAACAAAAACAAAAACAAAACTAGCCGGGCGAGGTGGCGGGCACCTGTAGTCGCAGCTACGTGGGAGGCTGAGGCAGGAGAATGGCGTAAACCCGGGAGGCAGAACTTGCAGTGAGCTGAGATCCGGCCACTGCACTCCAGCCTGGGCGACAGAGTGAGACTCCATCTCAACAACAACAACAAAAAAAAAAAAAAAGAAAAGAAAAGAAAAGAGGAAGGCATGAAAGTCACATGTAGGTACACAGCTAGAGTTTTACATACGGTATAGAAGAAATAAAGAAATTAAATATGGTATTAAAGAAATAAAGAACATATTCATGTTCACATGGACAACAAAATTAATGTATACATGAATCTGAAAAATAAGACAAACGTGATGAAATGGCAAAAACAAAAACAAAAGCAAATCTAGATTGTGGTAAAGATAAGTTTTGACCAGGCATGATGTCTCATGCCTATAATTCTAGCACTTTTGGAGGCCAAAGACTGTAGATGACACAAACCCAGGATTTTAAGATCAGCTGGGACAACGTGTCAAAACAACATCTCTATGAAAAATACAAAAAGCAGCCCAGTGGGGTGGTGCAAGCCTGTGGTTCTTGTTTCTTGGGAGGGAGAGGAGAGAGGATTGATTGAACCCAGGAGGTGGAGACTGTAGTAAGTTGTGATCGAAACAATGCACTCCGGCCTGGGCAACAGAGCAAGACCCTGTCTCTAAAGCACAAAAAAACAAAAACCAGGGCTTAAGGCTGAAGATAAATTTAAAGAATTTAAAAAGAACATTATATACCTTATACCTAATTAAAAGCAGCAAATTGAGAATTACAAACTTCTGTTAGTTTTTAAATTTACTGCATTTTAAGTTTTGAGCTTTACAGGACTCAGTTCTAAGTTCTAGATTGACTCTGTACACCCCAGTTGTTAACTCTACCTTCTAGAAAATATTTTCCTTTGGAAAAATTTCAGACTTACAGAAAAAGTTTTGAACACCCTTCACATAGATTCACAGAATGTTAGTATTTTACAACATTTATTTTGTGTGTGTGTTGTGGGGGCTGTGTCTATATCATATCTATAACTAGATAGGTTGATTTTCCCCCCAACCATTTGCATGTAAGTTATAGGCATGATGCCTTTTCACTGTACTCCAGGTGTACTTCTCAGGGCAAATGTCACAGTAGAATTATTAAAATCATGAAATAAAAATTAATACAACACTATAAACCAATTCACAGATTAAATAACATATGGCCAAGTATAATTAATAAATACCTCTTTTAGGACATTTGGCAACTCTCTAAATATCTTATGTCTCGTCAAGCTTTCACTCACTCATCTCACCTACTAATTCTTAATTTTAAAATAATTATTTTTATTATTGCAGTGTGGTGATTTTTCTTTGTCCATCAATGTCTTCCACATTTATTCATTAAAATTATACTCTATGGAAGAGATGGTTCCCCTTCTCCCGTATATGTTTATTTGGTCATACCAGTAGGAATTTATGAAATTTTATTTTATTCTATGGGCTAACTTACTTTCTGACGTAACAAATGACCAAGTTATTTTGTTATTCCTTTTCTAATCTTGAAATAAGATAGCAAATGATGAGAGATTGTTTATACAGAGGAGCTGGAAATAAATGAAAAGAAAGTGTGTGAGAATGGGATAGAAGAATTAAAGAAGGACACTTCTTTGAATAACCTTTCTCTATAATTCTACTTTCCAAAACCATGTTAACTTTTTGCATAGTCACAAACAAATCAACAAAGGATACTAACAGAAGCAATGAATTTCTGTTTATCTCAAATAACTAAAATATCCACCTTAAATAAAAAACAACAACAACAACAACAACAACAACAACAAAAAACAGAAAACAGATTTGGAGTCCAGGATTTTTGAATACATACAATAAAGCCAAAGACAAAAATAAAAAAAATAAAGAACTATAAACAAATATTGAATCCAAGATAATGGTATTGTGTTTCAAAGTGGTATGGATTAGCAGTACAGAAATTATTTCAGATACATTCTAGACTGAGCATATACATAAATATATTATGAATAGTTAGTGCCAGTTTTCTTACTATCAGAGAATACAGTTGCAAATATTGAAAAGGGGAAATAAAAAATAAACCCTGAGTGTTGGATTGGACTGGCAGTATCATAATAAACATGTTTTTAGTGTGTATGCATATATATATATATATAGAGAGAGAGAGAGAGAGAGACACAGAGACATAAAAATACCTGCACTTTTATTGTGTGTACACATGTAGAAAATATCAGTATAAAATAAATATGTAGTTTATAAAATATATGTCTAAAGCAAATAGATAGATAAATGTAATCTCTATCTGCGAGAAAGCCAAGAAGAAAGGAATGAGATTCTAGTATCAATGAATACACTTAGGATCCAAATAATGTTTTCTAAATGCTATTTTATAACTTAATGTATACTACATTGCTTCTTGTAGCTAATTTCATTAATTCCCATTTTAATAATTACCATTTCTTCTTAAACTTGAGCTTATGTAACAGTAAAATATTTGGACATTTGAGGTATCTCCATTTAAATATTTTCCTGACGTATCTTTTTTTTTTTTTTTTCTACTCTATATCTTCTTCACTTTCCTCCATTTCAATAAAATTCCCCCTTTTCTATTTCTCTTTCTCTTTTGGTTTTGTTTTTAACTAACAGTTTTTAGGTCAACACAAATTCTTTAATGAATTGCCCAGTACACAATTGTCTCCATCAAAACTACTACTGCCCTAAACAAAGTCAACATTAATTCTACCTAAAGTACAACAGTAGTTTACTAATTTATTTCCTCACTTCCATTCTTGCGGATTTCCATGTCATTTTGCACAAGACAGCTGGGTGTGATGTTTTGTAATAAAGTTTGTATTCCAAAACATTAAATCTTTCCATTGCCCATAAATTAAAATATGAAATTTATGACTGGCAGAATAGTATATTGGTCATGAAAACTGAATAGCTAGAATAACAGCATTGAAATGTATCCCTGTCATTCCCCACAGGCATGGCCTTAAACACATCACTCAACTGCTGAATTCCCAAATTTTCTCTGTTGTTAAGCAAAGATACTTATGCTTTAGGAGTATTTGCACATTCAAGAATTAACACATGTGATGAGTTTAGATTGATCCTTGGCAAATTGTAATGATAACCGATATCGTCAGAGCAGGTACTTAGGCAGACATGAGCAGGGAAGGAGACGGCCCTCTGCCCCAACCAGGAATTGTGGCGACCATAAGGTTATGGTCAGACAGGTGCTACACTGTCTTTCTAAAACAGAAATTGGTTGCTGCAGCACCAGGGCAGGACAGTTTTCCCAACAGATAGAGAACACCTGAAGCTAATGATCAGCAGCTTCCCAATAAGATCTCAAGAGTTAGCCAAGTGGGCTCAAGCATGTGCACTAAGAGGTCAAATGGTGTTTAACGGGTATATGACCTTTATCTTGGAACACTTGAGTGGAAAGGGAAAACATGTCAAATGAGCACGTGCACAACTTCAGTGAACATACCGTTCATGCGGGCAGCCCAAGATAAAGCAAACACTGGAACGATACCAACCCCAAGTCAAGGGTCAGACAGCACACTTGAATCTCTCAAGTTGTCTGCTTGGCCGTCTTCCAGGTGTACTTAACTTCTTTTCATTCCTGCTCTAAAACATTTTAATAAACCCTCATTCTTCTTTGTGGTCCTTGGATGAATTCTTTCCTTCAAGGAGGCAAGAATCAAGTTTGCTGCAGACCTGTACAAATTCACTGCTGCTAACTTCATAACAACGGCCTGCATATCATAAATATTTAATATATGTTTGCAGCATGAACAAAATGTCTTCAACCTCAAAGTGTGTTTAACTTCAATTACTTTAGCTTCTTTCAAAAATTTGGACCAATAATGATATTTTCCAACTTAAGTTCTTCTCACAAACACCCCTCTTCCCGAAATGCTCTCTTTACTACCCAGTTCCTACCTGATTTCTAGTTTTCAATTTTGTAAATGACATTTTCTCAGGCAGGGTATTTTTGTCTCCTTAATCTAAATATGAATTGCTATGTATAGTCATTTTTGTTTAAATATATTTTGCTTAGGGAAAGCTGTCATAATATGTAATATTGTATTACATATAAAATATTGTTAATGTATTTCATAGAGTTATATTTATATCAATATACTTGAAAATAAAAAAACCTTTTTTTCCACAAAACCTACTTTGTGAATCTTAGCACATTATTAACATTCAATATATTTTTGCAGCATGAACAGAACGATAATTGAATGTATAAATTTGAAAAGGAATTACCTAGAATCAAGGGGAAACTATAAATAATTGTAAATGATCATACAAAAATATAATAAAATTGGATATCAGATAAATTAAACACATCAACATATAAAGCATGATAAAAATGAAAAAAAATGAAAAGACAAAAACATAGTAGGTAATAAAAAGAAAGAAGGTTTGAATATATGCATCTAAGAGACTACATGGTTAAGACTTGAGGGACTCACCATGTACCAGGGAAAATTGATGAAAATGTAAAACTCTGGAAACCTAACATAATGAATTTATTTAAAATCAAGACTAAAGAAATTTCCTAATAGACAGAAAGATAAAATTGTACATATATCTACAATTGTAGGAATAAATAATAATAACAATAATAATATTCGTGATAGACTTTTACCTTCATTAGAAGATTCCAGATGGAAGTAGAGTTTGAAGAAAAAAAAAGAGCAAAAAACAAGGTTTTTGTCTTCAGACTAAAAAGAAAAATTCCAATAATTATGATCTTATAGTAATATAATACAATAAAATAATAAGTGATAGTAGGAAAATATTTTTAAAAACTTACCTTTTATCCTCGAATCAAAATTGTATACAAGCTATACAATAATATATTGCCTACATAGAAATCATAAGAATATTTGTAGTCAACAACACACCAGTGGGTATTGAATAAAACTGCTGTCATAAAAAAAAAAATCCAATAAAGAAATGTGTATGATCATTTTAATATGTGAGTGTATTTATGTGCGTGTGTGTAATTGTGTTGCAAAATATTGAATAATACATACTATTTATAAATTTGTTTAGCACTTATGAATTGGAATTAGGATAAGAGGTAAGTTTTTCTTTTCAATTGTATTTCAATCGTATTTTATATGCATTTTTTAAAATAAGCATGTTTCACATTTGTAACCTTAAAAGCATACAACTGTTTTCATTTTTAAATAAATAGCAAAACAGTGAGGTTCATGCATATTCTTAAAAAGACATTTCCCAAATGAAGTCAATTTGCTTTATCTAGACAATCCTAAAATCAGTTGCCAACAAAATCAAAGATAAAACTTTAAATTGTTCTGTTTATTTGCATTGAATCTGATAATAAATATTATATGTTTACATGGAGTGTAACAAAACAATATTAAAATAAAAAATTAATGTCCCTTAATGATATAAAGAGAATGAATTATTCAGAGTTGAAAAACCTCTACATTCAAAATATCCACATGGAGCAGAAACCTTAAGTTTTCTTTCTATTACACTCATTAATTTTTAAATTAAAAATAATAAAAAATCCTACAACCACTGAGACAACACTATTTACTATTTTTAGATTATTATAGTCTTGTAAAGATCATTTGTTTTTATAGTATTTTTAGAAACGCTTTTTAAAATGCAGTATCAAAAAGCCTTGTTTTGAAATATGTACTTCTTCATAGCTTTGAAATAAGACGTTTTTACATGATAAAAATCTTTAAATTTGCTATTCAAAAGATGTTCAGAATTCTTTCTTCAATATATTTGTATGTGGGTGTGAGTGTGTCATATAAATGTACTTTTAAACTTATTTCAAGAATTCTGGTTTTCTATGTAGAAGGACATTTGGAAATCCATTAGGGTCTTCTGAAGCCCCCCGGCCCCCAGTGTAGCTGACCCATGACCTGTTTAAAATTAGAGGAATTCTACCACGTAACAGACTTAGATCACAGCGTATTATAAACAGTAATAAAATGAAGAATGGGTATTTTTCACTTCCAAAACTAAGATTAATCAGTAGTAAAGATTTAAGTCATCCCTTCTACTCAGCAGTATCTAAAGTTAGTAAGGTCTCATAATTATTAATTCTAAGAAATCATGCCATTGACAATTCGCCTAATACTTCCGTTAGTATTTCTCTCTAAAATGTTTGAGTTCTTTAATAAGACGTCCTTTGCATTTAGTAATAATTTGACCGGGGACTTCAGTGACCTATATAGCCTTTTAGGTAATGGTTTTACTTGAGTTATTCTGTGAGAGAATTGGACATCTCTCCAGGTAATCAAAAATGTATAAGCAGACCATACATTGATATATTTCTTAAAAATAAGACTTAGCAGCTTTTACCTACTTCTACAATCTTATCCTCTTTCAAAGGACTGGATTCTTCCAAAGTTGCTAGCAACATCCACGGAATAAAATAACTTTTGAACATTTCTTTATCCTTATACTCCCTCTTATACACTTATCCAGACCCCTTGGGTATAATGCTATGTACTTCAGAATCCATTGGTGAGATTTATTCCCCAGAATTTGCCTCAAAACTTTTGCCACTTTATACCAAATATGAATAGGTAGCTGCATCCTGGCTGAAAGAAATTATTGTTCATGGCGCACATCTGAGCTACTATCGTCAATCAGATTGCCAAATCAACTCTCTAAATCAAATATCTTGCCAGTATTAAGCTTTACTAATAATTTTAATGATATAAGCAATTAAGTAGCGTAGGTAAAGCACAGCCAGACCTGGGACAGCCTGTCTGATTTTTAGGTACTCACTTCTCACATAAGACACATGTTCTCTGTCACAGAGTAATAGTTATAGATTCTAGATAAGGTTTTGGGTCATCTCATATGGTGATCATCTAGGTGAGAAAATCTCCATTTTATAACAAGATTATTTCAGTGCTTGTGTCACATTTTCCAGAGACCCATGTGTCCTAAATCTACAGATTGTGATTTGTTTCCTGTTAGTACTATTAAACCAGGGAAATCCTACTATGAGATGTGCACAGACAAAAACTTTCTAACAAGCAAATATAATTACTGTAGCCTATGTATCTGGTTATTCTATTATAAGCAGGATTAGACTGGGTGAGCCGCTTTCTCTCCCGAGGAGGTAATGCCTTAAAAGTCATGATAAAAGGTGGCCACGATGGCTCACGCCTGTAATCCCAGTACTTTGGGAGGCCGAGGCAGGTGGATCACGAGGTCAGGAGATCGAGGTCATCCTAGCTAACATGGTGAAATCCCATCTCTATTAAAAATACAAAAAATTACCCAGGCGTGGTGGCGGGCCCCTTTAGTCCCAGCTACTGGGGAGGCTGAGGTAGGAGAATCGCTTGAACCCGGGAGGGGGAGGTTGCAGTGAGCCGAGATGGCACCACTGCACTCCAGCCTGGGCGACAGAGTGAGGCTCCGTCTCAAAAACAAAACAAAACAAAACACACACACACACACAAACAGACAAAAAAAAAAAAAGATAAAAATGGGTAACAGCTTTGCTTCTTGACATTTATTCTCCAATGGCTGAGCAAGCATGTCTAGTTTTAGGGTGAAATATATGCAGCACACTTATTCACACATCTATCTAGCCTTGGCCTTCTCCAAAAATCTTTACCAATTTAAAAGGTAATATTTTGGTTTCTATCTAACTGACTTTTTAAGCTGTCTTTATAATATTTTTTTACAACTTTTCCAGTTCTGTATATCTAAAAGAAAACTCATTTTCACCTCAAAGAAAATCCTTCCACTCTTATCTGTTTGAACTGTCTATTGCTTTTCATTATGATCATTGTTTTCTAGCCACTCAAGTTTGAAATTATACAATTATGAATTATACTTTATGAATATATAGAATCAAAGCATAATAAACCTCTGAGTTTAACTGGCAAGTATTTTCAAAGATTTTCATAATTCCAAAAGGCTTCATAATGTTTTACCTCTCTTCTACTCTCATTGTCTGGAGGACCTTATTCACTGACAATGCAGTTCAACTATTACATACTATTGACATGTTCATATGATGGTTGATTGTTTTCAAATATAAATCAATTTTTATTCATATTTTCTATATGTGGGTCAATTTATTTGCTTTTCTAGGAAGTACAGTTAGTATACAGTGTGCTGAAATTAATGTCATTCAGGCTTTCAGGCTTCATTTGGTACCATAGATAATTTAACTTTTTATCTTCTGCCAATGAGAATCTGAGGTTTTCTAACTTCAGCTAGATATTATTGTAGTTGAAATATGTAACTCATATTTAAATGTTAATAAGGTGAAGTTTCTAGTGTTCATATTTTAATAGATTTTTTTCTTTTTTTGTTTTTCTTTGAGACAGAGTCCTGTTCTGTCACCAAGGCTGAAGTGCAGTGATCCAACTGTGGCTCACTGCAGCCTTGAACTCCAGAGCTCAAGAGAGCCTCCCACCTCAGCTTCCTAAGCAGCTAGGACATAGGTGTGCACTACCACACCTGGCTAATTTTATATATTTATGTATATACATTTATATTGTTTAATATAATTTATTTATATATAAATATATTTATTTTATATTATGTGTTATGTATTATACATAAATATACACATATATTTACACATAAATACACACATATGTATATACACATATAAATATATAAATATATATGTATATATATTTAATATTAGAATACATCCAAATATTAAAAAATATAATTTTTTGCAATTTAATTTTATTTGCCCTAAATGTGGCCTATGCTATGCTTACTGGCTAACAACTAATTTCAAAATTCTTAAATAATAGAGTATTTCTTATAAAAATAGAGTATTGCCCCATAAAAATATCCAAGAAGACTTCCAAAATATACATTTTTTGTTATGTTAACATTTGTCTTATACCTATTTTGTTGAATTAGGTTAAACAAAAGAGACAAGGACTTCAATTAAGAGTGATTTCCTCTGTAACCATCACTCCTAACAGATATTATATACCTACAGTGTATTTGTAAAAATATCGTATAAGAGAAAGTTGTTGAATAGACTAGGACTACTGAGGCCAAATCAAAGAAGGGCACTTCTAAAGAAACATAATGAATACCATCTTACTATTTGTCTCGCCTAAGTTTATGATAAGTATTTTTTAACTACAGATTGCTGATTGATTATCTTTTTAAATAATTCCCCAATAATTAGAGCAGTTTTAGGTTCGTAACAATATTGAACAGAAGGTACAGAGATTTTCCCTACATCGTTTGTCCTTGCACATGCATAGCCTCCTCTCTATGACAGACTTCGAAAGTCTCTTTTTTTTTTTCTTAATGTTATTGTAAATTCATATACTCAGGAATTATAAACTAAGTGTATTAGAGTGCTTTTTGTTTGTTTGTATTTTTAAAATCTTAGTCCTTTAGTGATGTCCTGGACTGAAAGAATTTATGTGTAAGACGTCTCTTGCAGAATGTCATATTTTTGAAATTAGAGGATATAATTAAATAATGAAGTAAATGTTTATGATTTTTTTCATTAACAATATTAAAATAATAATTTATTACAGAAAATAATTATACTGGTAACTGGCAATATGTACCAAGAAAATATCAATATTCTATGCCTCTATTTGAATACCATTTATTTCTTTCTCTTGCCTGATTGCCCTGGCCAGAACTTCCAATATTATGTTGAATAGGAGTGGTGAGAGAGGGCATCCTTGTCTTGTGCAGGTTTTCAAAGGGAATGCTTCCAGCTTTTGCCTATTCGGTATGATATTGGCTGTGGGTTTGTTATAAATAGCTCTTATCATTTTGAGATATGTTCCATCAATACCTAGTTAATTGAGAGATTTTAGTATGAAGGGGTGTTGAATTTTATCGAAGGCCTTTTCTGCATCTATTGGGATAATCATGTGGTTTTTGTCTTTGGTTCTGTTTATGTGCTGGATTACGTTTACTGATTTGCCTATGTTGAACCAGCCTCGCATCCAGGGAGGAAGATGACTTGATCATGGTGGATAAGCTTTTTAATATGCTGCTGTACTCCTTTTGCCAGTATTTTATTGAGGATCTTTGCATTGATGTTCATCAGAGTTATTGGCCTGAAATTTTCTTTTGTTGTTGTTGTTGTATATCTGCCAGGTTTTTGTATCAGGATCATGCTGACCTCATCAAATGTATTAAGGAGGAGTCCCTCTTTTTCTATTTTTTAGAATAATTTTCGAAGGAATGGTACCAGCTCCTCTTTGTACCTCTCACAGAATTTGGCTGTGAATCTGTCTGGTGCTGGACTTCTTTTTTGGTTGGTAGACTATTAATTATGGCCTCAATTTCAGAACTTATTTGTCTGTTTGAGGATTCAAGTTTTTCCTGGTTTAGTTTTGGGAGAGTGTATGCTTCCAGGAATTTATCCATTTCTTCTAGATTTTCTAGTTTATTTGCATAGAGGTGTTTATAGTATTCTCTGATGGTAGTTTGTATTTCTGTGGGATTAGTGTTGATATCCAACTTTCTCATTTTTTATTGTCTATTTGATTCTTCTCTCTTTTTTCTTTTTAGTCTGGCTAGCAGTCTATCTATTTTGTTAATCTTTTCAAAAAAAATCAGCTCCTGGATTTATTGATTTTTTGAAGGGTTTTTTTGTGTGTCTATTTCCTTCAGTTCTGCTCTGACCTTAGTTATTTCTCGTCGTCTTTTAGCTTTTGAATTTGTTTGCTCTTACTTCTCTAGTTCTTTTAAATGTGATGTTAGAGTGTTGATTTTAGATCTTTCCTGCTTTCCCCTGTGGGCATTTAGTACTATAAATTTCCCTCTACACACTGTTTTAGCTGTATTCCAGAGATTCTGGTATGTTATGTCTTTGTTCACATTGGTTTCAAAGAACTTATTTATTTCTGCCTTAATTTTGTTATTTACCCAGTAGTCATTCAGGAGCAGGTTGTTCAGTGTCCATGTAGTTGTATGATTTTGAGTGAGTTTTTTAACCCTGAGTTCTAATTTTGTTGCACTGTGGTCTTAGAAACTGTTTGTTACGATTTCTGTTCTTTTGCATTTGCTGAGGAGTGCTTTACTTCCAATTATGTTTTTGATTTTAGAACAAGTGTGATGTGGTGCTGAGAGTAATATATACTCTGTTGATTTGGGGTGGAGAGTCCTGTGTTGTGGGAAGTCAGGGACCCTGAACGAAGGGACCAGCTGAAGCCATGGCAGAAGAACATAAATTGTGAAGATTTCATGGACATTTATTAGTTCCCCAAATTAATACTTTTATAATTTCTTGCACCTGTCTTTATTGCAATCTCTGAACATAAATTGTGAAGATTTCATGGACATTTATCACTTCCCCAATCAATATTCTTGTGAGTATTTCCTATGCCTGTCTTTACTTTAATCTCTTAATTCCATCATCTTCATAAGCTGAGGATGAATGTCACCTCAGGATTCTGTGATGATTGCATTAACTGCACAAATTATTTGTAGAGTATGTGTATTTGAACAATATGAAATCTGGGCACCTTAAGAACAGGATAGCAGCAATTTTCAGAGAACAGGGGAGATAACTTTAAAGTCTGACTGTCTGTGGGCAGGGTGGAACAGAGTCATATTTCTCTTATTACTGAAAACGGGTAAGATAATTATCACTGAATTCTTTCCCCAGTAAGGAATGTTAATAATTAACAACCCTGGGAAAAGAATGCATTCCCAGAGGAGGCTTCTGAAATTACCACTCTGGGGGTGTCTGCTTTATGCAGATGTAGATAGGGATAAAATACACCCTAGTCTCCTGAAGTGCCCCTGGGCTTGCTAGGATTAGAAAATTCCAACCTGGCAAATTCTAGTCAAACCCGTTCTCTGCTCTTGAACCTTGTTTATCAATGACAATGCGTGCACAGCTGGACATGGAAGTTCATTAGTGATTCTAGTTTCGCCCTGAGCTTGTGATCTCGCCCTGACCTCCTGCCTTGTGATCTTTTGTCATCCTTGAAGTATGTGATCTCTGTGACCCCCACCCTATTCATGCACTCCCTTCCCTTTGAAAACTGCTAATAAAAGCTTGCTGGTTTTATGGCTCAGGGAGCATCACAGAACCTGCTGATGTGTGATGTCTCCTCTCGACACCCAGCTTTAAAATTTCTCTCTTTTGTACTCTTTCCCTTTATTTCTCAGACCAACCGACACTTAGGTAAATAGAAAAGAACCCATATTGAATATTGGAGGTGAGATTCCCCCAATAGTTCTTTAGATGTCTATTACATTCACTTGGTCCAGAGCTGAGTTCAAGTCCTGAATATTCTTGTTAATTTTCTGTCTCGTTATTCTGTCTAATATTGACAGTGGGTTGTTAAAGTCTCCAACTATTATTCTGTGGGAGTATAAGTCTCTTTGTAGGTTTCTAAGAACTTGCTTTATGAATCTGGGTGCTCCTGTATTGGGTGCATATATATTTAGGATAGTTAGTTCTTCTTGTTGCATTGATTTCTTTGCCATATGTAATGCCCTTCTTTGTCTTTTTTGATCTTTGTTGGTTTAAAGTCTGTTTTATCAGGGACTAGGATTGCAAACCTTGCTTTTTTTTTTTTTTTTTTTTCTTCTTTCCATCTGCTTGGTAAATATTCTTCCATCTCTGTAATTTGAGGTTATGTGTGTCTTTGCACGTGAGATGGGTCTCCTGAATGCAGCACACTGATGGGTCTTGTCTCTATCCAATTTGCCAGTCTGTGCCTTTTAATTGGGACATTTAGCCCATTTAAATAGTAACCATTTAAGGTTACTATTGATCCTGTCATTGTGATGCTAGCTGATTATTTTTTCCATTAGTTGATGCAGTTTCTTCATAGTGTCAATGGTCTTTACATTTTGATTTGTGTTTGCAGTGGCTGGTACCAGGTTTTCCTTTCCATATTTAGTGTTTTATGTATATTTTTTCTTTTTTTTTTTTTTTTTTTTTTGACATGGAGTCTTGCTCTGTCGCCCAGACTGGAGTGCAGTGGCACAATCTTGGCTCGCTCAACCTCTGCCTTCTTGGTTCAAACAATTCTCCTGCCTCAGCCTCCTGAGTAGCTGTGACTACAGGTGCATGTCACCACCCCAGGCTATTTTTTTTATTTTTATTTTTAGTAGTGATGGTGTTTCACCATGTTAGCCAGGATGCTCTTGATCTCCTGACCTCATGATCTGCCTGCCTAGGCCTCCAAAAGTGTTGGGATTACAGGAGTGAGCCACCTCACCCAGCCTGGATTCTTCATATTAGTCCTTTGTCAGAAAAATGGTTTACGAATATTTTCTCTCATTCTGTAGGTTGTTTGTTTACTCTGTTGATAGTTTCTTTTGCTGTGCAGGCTTTTTAGTTTAATTAGGTCCCACTTGTCAATTTTTGGTTTTGTTGCAATTGCTTTTGAGGACTTGGTTAGAAATTTTTTGCCAAGCCTGATGTTCAGAAGGGTGTTTCTTAGGTTTTCTATCAGGGTTTTTATAGTTTGAGATCTCATACGTAAGTATTTATTTTATCTTGGGTTAATTTTTATATATGATGATAGGTCCAGTTTCTATCTTTGGCATATGGCTAGCCAGTTATCCTAGCACCAATTATTGAATAGGGAGTCCTTTCTCCATTGCTTATTTTTGTCAATTTTGTCAAAGATCACTTGGTTGTGGGTATGTGCTTTATTTCTGGGTTCTCTATTCTGTTCCTTTGGTCTATGTGCTTATTATTTTTGTACTGTTATCTATTTCACTTATTGTAGCCTTGTAGTATAGTCTGAAGTTGAGTAATGTGATGTGGTATAGTTCAAAGTTGGATAATGTACGCTTTTGTTCTTTTTGCTTAAAGTTGCTTTGGCTATTTGGGCTCTTGTTTTGGTTTCATGTGAATTTTAGAATAGTTTTTTTTTTTTTTTTTCCGAATCCTGTTAAAATAATGTTGGTAATTTGATAGGAATGAAACTGAATCTGTACATTGCTTTGGACCATAGGTCTATTTTAACAATGTTGGATCTTCCAATCCATGAACATGGAAAGTTTTTCCATTTGTGTCATCTGTGATTTCTTTCAACAGTGTTTTGTAGTTCTCCTTGTAGAGCTTTTTAATCTCCTCTGTATGTTCCCAGGTACTTGTGTGTGTGTGACTGTGTGTGGCTATTGTAAATGGAATTGGCCTCTTGATTTGGCTCTCATCTTGAATGTTATTTGTGTATAGAAATGCTACTAATTTTTGTACATTGATTTTGTTTTCTGAATTATTACTGGCATTATTTTTCAGGTCTAAGAGTTTTTTGGAAAACTCTTTAGGGTTTTCTAGTTATTGATCCAACACATCAAGAAGTTAATTCACCATGATCAAGTGGGCTTTATTCCTGGGATGCAAGTTTGGTTCAACATACACATCGGTAAATGTGATTCACCATGAAAACATAGTTAGAAACAAGTCATATGATCATCTCAGTAGATGCAGAAAAAGTTTTTGATAAAATTCAACATCCTTTCATCATAAAAACACTCACCAAGCTAGGCATCAAAGTAACATGCCTTCAGAATAAGAATTATCTATGACAAACTCACAGCCAATATCATATTGAATGGGCAAAAGCTGAAAGCATTCCCCTGAAGAATTGGAACAAGACAAGGATGCCCACTCTCATCACTCTTTTTTCAGTACTGGAAGTCCTATGCAGAGCAATTAGGCAAGAGGAAGAAATGAAAGGTATTCAAATACATAAAGAGGAAGTCAAAACTACTATGTTTCATAGGCATCAACAAATAAGTAAAGATATTTATGATAAGGAGAGCTTAATTTTTCACTGCTGGAGAAAGAAATGCCCAATATCAAAGGTGAAAGAGTAGAATGCACCCATTGGGGATGGACTTCAATTAAAGTTAGATAATTATAGATAGATGAAAGGATAAAGAATAGATAACAGAGTTAGATAAATGTATACAGACAGTTATATGAGCATGTGCATGTAGGTCACATTTTAATCAGAGGCCAGAAACCTTATGAGGGATGATACAACAGTAACAATAAACATGTATCTCCCATATCTAGGATCCAAAGCTTTTTTTTTTCAGTAAAGTCTGCTTTCAGGCTAGAAGTAGGAAATATGCAAGATGAGACTGAATTTTATTCTCAAAAAAAAAAAGTTTTTGAAGAGTAATGAGTCTTATCAAAAACACACAAGAGTCAATTGGAAGCAGATTCTTCTCAACAAAAGTATAAACATACATATATATGTATACACTATGGTATACATATGCTATACATTATATATAAATATAATAAATCATGATAAGATGGATTAGAATACTATGAATAAAGAAAAAATACTTAAGTGGACACAGATATGAATAAATGAATAAAGGAGAATTAAGAGAAAAAATGGCTTTAAAAAGTTTTTTTTTTGTGAGACAGGGTCTTGCTCTGTCGCCTAGGCTGTAGCGCAGTGGTGTGTTCTTGGCTCACTGCAACCTCTGCCTCCCAGGTTCAAACAATTATCCTGTCTTATCCTCCCCAGTAGCTGGGATTACAGGCAAGTGCCACTATGCCCAGCTAATTTTTTTTTTTGTTCTTTTAGTAGAGATGCGGTTTTGCCATGTTGGCCAGGCTGGTCTCGAACTCCTGGCCTCAAGTGATCCACCTACCTCCACCTCCCAAAATGCTAAGATTACAGGTGTGAGCCACCAGGCCCGGATGGCATTTTCATATGTGGAATTTTGTCAAGCAGTATCTTAACTAGATGATTATACTTTATATCAACAGTATTTAACAAATCATCATCAGTGCTGCATGCTAAAAAAATTGCTGAAAAGAAAACCATATAATTTTTATATTATTCCTGCCAAAATGCAAACTCAGAATTTAATCGTGAGGAAACATTGTATCATACAAAATAAGGACATTCTTTAAAATGAAATGGTTTCTAATTGACAAAATGTTCAAAGTCAAATATTACTAAGGAAGAAGATGCAATTGTTTCACAATAAAAGACTTATTAGCTTTGATAACACTACATAGAATTCTACATTAGATCTTGGCCAGTAAAATTAAAATAGCTAAAGAGAACATTTTTGAGACAAATTGAATCAAATGATTTATAAACTTAGTGTTATTACTCACATTCTAAGCTAAGGAATAGGTGCCCTGTTAAAGAATACATATTATCAAATATTCACATACATATATTTGAATGAGTATATTGTTAATGTATATATTTTGGAAAACCTGAAAGCAGGTTTTGTGTGTGTGTGTGTATCAAGTAAAGTTTAGAACTTTAGAGTCCAGAATTAGGATTCACGGTAGATTGGAGAGGGCTGTTTAGCTGTCGAATACCGGTTGTGTTCTGAATGTGCTAGGAATGCTCACTATGTTCAGTTCTGAATGGAGTATTAAGTATTACAGGCATTTTATTTTAGAGATCGGTAAGGCGTTCTCTTTGTTTTATCATTTTTTAAGATAACCTTAGTTATCTTAAAGAAAGAGCATTAAATATGGATAAGGCCTTATGCTTTCTTACTACCACTTAATTTTTCTATACCCCATATAGCTCTTAAAATGAATTAAAACACCTAAATTATTTAAGTATTGGGCTCTGTGGATAATATATTTTTCTCTGTAATTAAAAGCCATTCCACTATTTTGTCATGTTCAAAGATTATTACTGTTTAAATCTCTAAACAACAGAAAAACAAGAAATGTAGTTCCATTTGAAAAAAAAATCGAATACTAGAGAAAACCCCAAGAACCTTTCTTTTCCTATCAGAAATGGAAATATTATATTTCTCTAAAACAGAATATTAGAGAGAAACCACCATAAACTTTCCCTATCAATCTAAAAGCTTCAGAGGCCTTTAACTCCCTACTACATAGTCAGAATTGATTATTGTAAATTACTTCTGTGTCTGAAAACGTCTTAATTTGTTGAGACACTTCACCTCAAGCCTTGTATTTAAATGTTGTACCACATATTAACTGTAGTTTTAATGTTATTCTCTCTAAATTTCAGATTTGATTGTTAAATTGGGATACTAAAATTGATAAGAAAACATAGTTTTAGGGTATGTTAGCGACCTTATAGGAGCTGCTTTTCTTTTACCACCATTGATGATTATATGTATGAATTACTTGTGTCTATGTAAAATGCATAATAGTGATTTTGTATTAATAAAAAGAAAACTTAGCCCTAAGGAATTTATATCAGATAGAATACTATTGGGGAAAATACAGGATTTCTTTGGAATGCTCTGAGTTAGAATCAAGGATGGCTGCTTTGTAAAATTCACAGAACTAAAATCTAACATTTCAAAAATATCTCAAAGCTATGGATCAGTTTTCAGTTTATTATGCTTTTTCTCCCAATCTCCAATTGAAAGTGTTTTAAAATTTTAATTTAGTGGTAGATTTTATTTTTATTCTATTTCATGAATTTGGAAACTTAAAAAACACAATAAATACTTGATTTTTAAGAGTTTTATTTCAACTGATGATGAACTTTGCTAAAAGACAATTTTTTTATTTAACCATATAATTACTCTTGTCTAGCCTTTAGCTTTGTTTTTCTTGAATACATATTGCATTATAGCTTTCCAAACTCATTAGCAGTATTTCACATAAAACCTTGGACTCCCACCTGGGAACATTTTCTTTTATTTCATCGTATACCATAGCATGGTCTTTGCTGTGCATTCACAAGAAATGTGTCTAATAATTCTACGAGGTTATAACATTCTATCGCCGCAGTGAAGTTAGAGCCTTGCTGTAATAAGAAGCAGCATATGTTTTCTACCCTCATCTTGGAAGAATGATTTCCTAACAACTGATGCTGGAGATGCATCATTAATATATGGATAAAATTGCTGAACTGTATTTTTAATGACATTCAGAACACAGAACCTTTCTTTGAAAAGTAAGATCATTTAACTTAAGTTTGATAAAAACCATTAAATATGTTTTAGAAAGCAAAGTTTTTTGTGTGTTCTTAAATTGTATAAAGATGTAATCTAATCCTGTAATTTATTTATAATATCTGGTATAATTATTTTATGTTAAATTTATATATATTACTGTAAGAAATAAAATCTATTTGGATTTTTTCTTTGTATGTTACATACACAAGAATATATCCACTGCCTTGTGTAATATTCTCTATCAAGGATAATAACCATACATAAACACAAACTGAATACTTTAAAAAAATTAATATTTGCTCATTGATAAAATTTATCACATCACTTGGGGGTATTATCTTATTTATTCATTAATTAAATATTTACTGAGCAGTTATTATTATATGTTAAAGATAGTTTCGGCTCCTTGGGTAATAGCTAAAAGTATTTTTAACATATAATAATAACAGCAAACACAAGAAAAAATATATCTGTACTCACACAGTTTACATTCTAAGAGAGTGAGTCACATAAGACATTAAAGGTTAAATGTAACCAGTCATTGGTATGTTTTCAATTAATATGTCCTAAAAAATCAAATTTAAAAAGATTAAAGGGACTGCAACTTATTTTCCCAAGGCTGCAATTTAAAAAATGTTATTTAAGGCAATTACCATTAGGAAAAAAATGTTAATACACTTTAATAAGATGTTGGCTTTAACTATGCAGAATGGAGAGGAAAAAGTGTGTAAGACAGAAGGAAAAGCCAGATCGAATTCCTAAATTAGGAGAACACTCAACATACCTAAAGAGCAGAAAACAAACCTTTGAGGAGGAGAGTAGTTTAAGAGATGAAGTAGGCCGGGCGCGGTGGCTCAGGCTTGTAATCTCAGCACTTTGGGAGGCCGAGGTAGGCGGATCACGAGCTCAGGAGAGACCACAGTGAAACCCTGTCTCTACTAAAAATACAAAAAAATTAGCCGGGCGCGGTGGCGGGCGCCTGTAGTCCCAGCTACTCAGGAGGCTGAGGCAGGAGAATGGCGAGAACCCAGGAGGCGGAGCTTGCAGTGAGCTGAGGTCGAGATCGCGCCACTGCACGCCAGCCTGGGCTACACAGCGAGACTTTGTCTTAAAAAAAAAAAAAAAAAAAAAAAGATGAAGTAAGGGGCTGGGTCTGTGGCTCGTGGCTGTAATCCCAGCAATTTGGGAGGTTGTGGCAGGTAAATCACTCGAGGTCAGGAGTTTGAGACCATCCTGGCAAACATGGCAAAACCCTGTCTCTATTAAAAATACAAAAATTAGCAGGGCATAGTGGCGCACACCTGTAGTTTAATGTTATATTTATTGGGAATCTATTTTGTGTAAATATCTACATTAGTTCCTTTAGAAGATACAAAGGCAATTAAAAAATAAATTTAACTGCTTTCTGCTTGCCCATTCTATGGTAATATGAAGGAAATTGATAAATAGGAAGGGGAAAAGGAAACTTGGAAAAATATCAATATATTTGCTGAGGTTGATATTTTCATGATATCAGATATTCCCTTTTTACTATGGTGCTTTCACCATCTTATAAACTTTTGTGAAATGTTTAACAAAGGACTTTTTTGTATTAATGGTCTTTGTCTTTCTTATTGCTAAAAGATACAGGAATATTTAAATGGTTCAGACAAGCATATATATGATTTGGAAAATAAATAAGAAAATTCATTTTTCTAGGAAAGAGAAGCTAGTATGTGTAGGTTGATAAATAAGATTTTATTTAATCTTACTGCTTAGATTTGTATGCTTTCTCTGCATTTTCAAGCATTCTATCTTTTAAATCTAAAATACATTCAAAAGAAAGCTTCTTAATTTATCTTTTTTTCGTATCAACCACAGTTTAGCTAAATAGGTTATATGAGTCACTCTCTAGGTTACCATATGTATTTATCATTGTGATAAATACAACTAAAAATTAGTATCAGTTAATTTAAATAGATGTAAGCAAACATTTATCTGATAAAAAGTTTAAATACCATGTGCCTCACATAGAAAAACAGTCCTATACATACAAATATAGTTATAAGAATAAAAAGAAAAGGATATAGAGGAAAGGAACAAAATATTATCACTCCTTTAGCAGTGCCGATATCCTTCCTCTACTGAAGGATATTATTTTCCTTATAAAGAGTAAATTCTGCTGTCCTCTTTCCTTTTCTCATCCTCATACACACACACACACACAAACACACACACACACAGACATAAATACATGTAATTCCAACTTTGGTTTAGATTTACTTTACTCTATAATCTAAGGAAAAAAATTTCCAAAGCAGTGGTTAATACAAATTATAGGAATACATTATTACCAAAAATAAGCCTTGATAATTTCTTTATAAATATGATTATGTATTATGTGTATTATGTAATGTAGTCATTATCCACTGCATTCTAAGATTAAGTTAACTCTCCTGAACATTTTTGTTGAAAGAACTGACAATGGTGACGGCTTATGCAAATAATAACAGATCAATATCATTTCTCTTTGTACTTACAGAAAGTCATAAAAGTTAATAGATATATGGGGTACAAATAGAAACTTTTGTCTGAAAAACATCTTCAGAGAAAATCTTTTCTTATTATTATCTCAAAATACTTAATTTTATTTTATTCCAATTACAAAAATATCCACTGATATTGAATAGTAGATAACATTTTAAAAATTTTCTTCAAAATTTACAATCATCACATCTATTTTGTGAAACGCTATGCTTTAGTCTCCACAAAATTATTTTTAATGGTTTACCATATTTTATCTTCCCTCTTATAGAAAGATTTGAAAGAAAACAGGGAGGTGATACTGTAGACTCAAGCTCTATTTATTTGTAAGCCCTACTGTTAATGCATTTTGCTAAAGGGGAGGTTGCAAATGTGAGAGTATTAATGTAAATCTATTCATTTGGCAAAATCATTCAAGTGAAAATGTGTAAGCAAACGATATCAAGTGAACCATTTTCCTTGAAGGAAAAGCTGTCACTAATGCTTTACCTGTTATCTTGTTTAAAGTTTCTGGCTTTTTTCTCTAATAGTGGAGTATCTCTTAACACCAGAAAGATGTGCCTAGTTTAATGGAGGGGTAGAAAGAGAGACTTGTTGACTCATGGGTTTGAGAATACTACAGAATCTTTTAAGACGAATAGCAATTATCTCAGCTTCAACCCTGACCTCAGTCTTGCCTACTCTGGGCTAGTAGTATACTTGGAATCAGTGTTCTGCACAGCAGCAATCCAATAATTGAAAGCTGTATTGTATTTTCTGGATATCAGGGGTTATAGGGAATTCTATAGACTATATGAAATCAGGACTTATCTTAATATCCATTACAAATGAAATATTATTGAGATCACAGATTTGGAGGAAACCTTAAATTATTTAACCAGTCTCTGGAAAGTATGTTCTAGTCTTTCCTTCCCTAATTTTATTAGAATAAATTCTGCCAAAATTTGACAATTTTTTTTTACATATATTGTTTTTGAAAAAAAATCTTCTCATACTTTTTCTGACCTTCATACTTTAATTAGATGTGTAATAAACACATATGTGTATTTTTGATCACTATTCTTCTAGTAAATATTTTATTAGGCACAAACTGTGTCAGATATTGTGGTTGGTGCCAGTAGCAATGATGACTTGCACTTAGAGTGAAAAACAATACTAGACCTTCTAGATTCAAAAGAACACTTGAATTCATCCAGCAAAGACACTTCATTTTATCATCAGGAAATCTCTCCCACTTTTGCTAGGGACTACTGACAAGAGAAACAGATGATTTTTCATATATTTAGGATGTGATACTTCATTAGCATTGATTTTGTGCATAGTCATGAGCTAGTGCTGTGTCTTAGCAGTGATCTTTATAAAAATGTTCAATTCAGTTTCAGTTTTTAAAGAAATCATTATAAGATCCATAATATAAGGATGAATTTTATGTCTCAGTAGTTAGGTTGAAAAGTATGTGCATACTTGTTTTTTGGTTTGTTTGTATTTGAAGAAAGTGATTGTGTTAGAATGGAAAGCACCTTCCAACAAAGTATCAAATATAAAAGTTGAACTACTGTGGGTCAGAAAGAAAGGTAAAGAAAAAAAATGCTTATAAAAGATATAAGATCGCAATTTATATAAATTCCTCAAGCTCCTTCCCACTAATTCTATCTCTACCTCAATAGGCCTCCCCAAAAACATTAACTAGATTATCAATCCCTTAGGGGTTAGGAAACAGACTAAATAATTTTCTTCTGTGTTAATTAGTCCCATCCATTTCCATTTACCAATTCAAATTGATACAGGCAGGAAGCAAGGAAATACTGGGTGGAAGAGGGCGGTTTCCTAGCAAAGATGACACCCTAAAGCCTGGAAACCCAGAGCCTTAAGTGAGAACAGGTATTCCTGTTTTTGCTCCTAAATTTTGCCTTTTGGCCTGACACGCCCTCCCGATCCTGTACCCATATAAACCCCAAAACCCAGGCTCCATGAGTGGATGAGCAGAAGAGCAGAGGAAAAGAAGTATGGCGTAGTAGAAAAGGAGAGAAGGGGCATCTGAATGTTGAGAGGAGTTCAGCTGGGGATTGCTGAAGAGTTTGGCCACAGGATGGCCAAACTCCAGAGGAAGATCATCTTTCCACACCATCCCCTTTCCAGCTCCTCATCCATCAGACTGAGAGCTGCCTCCACCACTCAATAAAATCTCCACATTCACCATCCTTTAAGTCTGTATGTGACCTGATTCTTCCTAGATGCAGGACAAGGACCCAGGTATCAAGAGAGCACTGAGCTGGTTAACGCTTAAGGTGTCTGACGATGGCAGAGCTAAAGGAGCACTGTAACATGCCCACTGGGGCTTCAGGAGATGCAGACGCCCACCACTGGATGATACCATGAGGCTAGAGCCCAGAAGCTCTTGCCCCACTTCTGCACCTGTTGGTCTGCATGCTTCCTCCTCTCCTGTAAGGGTTGGAGTGTGTGGTGGCCCAACAGATGAGCCATATCCATGTTGTGAGGACTGCAAAGGGGTTAAGGGAACTATCTCATTTCAAAATCGATAATACTTTGATTCTTGACACTGCATTCTATATTCACATATTCTATAATGTACATTTATGTAATAGGAATGTGGAATTTTATATTCTCCTTATCAATAATTCAAGTGTTTTGTTTTAAGTATGTAAAGTAGCTCCAGGGCACTTTTCTATACTTCTACAGTAAGTTGGTAGGTATTTGTTTTATATCTATTACATGATTATTTTATTAAAAATATACTTCATTTTCTGGAAGTAAACGGTAGTCCCTGAAATAAGAAATAATAATATCTACTTTGTAAATACCTAATCTTTTTCAGAAAATGTATTATGTAATTTGCAGATGTTATTTAATTTAAAATAAATCTATTAGAAAAGGTTACCCTCATTTTTCAAGATAAAGAGTTATACAAAAGGTTGACTACTCTTCTATTAAAAATAATCTTATCCTAATATTAGACTCAGATCCTTGTTTTCTGATAGTTGTGTAAATATCTGAATACAAATTATATTATATTTTGGGGCACAAGTATTGTTTCAACTAAATAAAAAAGTCTTGTAATAATAATCATCCTTGGTAGTAAACAATCATCACTTATAATTTTAAGAATAACAAAATGAGTTAGACATTTTTGTCAATTTATAAATACATTAGCAAAGTGCATTTCATTTGTGAAAACTAACATTTTGGATTTCTGAAGAATAGGAGTTGTTTCTGATTCATGATATGGTGAACCAAAAAGACGATGGTATGAGATCTATTGTAAAACCAAAATCAAAACCAAAAAGCAGCTTTAAACCATTCAGATAATGTAAAAAATAACTACCTGAACATTCTGGAGAATTAATAGAAGCTAAAAGATTCTGAGGATGCATACACACTTTGAGGTGTTGACTAAGAAAAGGCAAAAAACCATACTGCAAAGCAGTATGACTAGGCAATTACTCTGACCTCAGAAATTGCAATACAGAAGAAAAATTCCACTAGAAGCTAGGGTTCAGAGGAGAGAAAGGGGAATGGGGACTTTCAAAGGGTACACTAAACAAGTTGTTTTGAAAGAATTATCATTGACGAAGGTGGCTGGCTTAGTACATGAGTCCGTAATTCATTGATTGTTAATGTTTAGGAGTTGCAGCAATGGAGAATTTCAGCTGCTTTCTAGGATATGGTGGTCCTGGTGTTTTGGCCCAGACCAAAAGTTCAAGGAAAGCTTCTGGTTTTTCTTTTGTTTTGTTTGTTTTTCCAAGGTTGCAGGTTTTGCAGGTTCTTCTTTGAATGGCTTCCCAAGTCCATTTTAGAGCTCAAAATCACAGTGACTCCATTCAGTATCCCATACAATATGGTTTGGCTCTGTCCCACCCAAATATCATCTTGAATTGTCGTTCCCATAATCCCCACGTATCATAGGAGAGACCCAACGAGAGGTAATTGAATTATGGGGGTGGTTACCCCATGCTGTTCTCCTGATAGTAAGTGAAGTCTCACTAAATCTGATGGTTTCATAAGGGATTTTTCACCCTTTGCTCAGCACTTCTTCTTCCAGCTGCCATGTGAAGACTTGTTTGCTTCCCTTTCCACCATGATTGTAGGTTTCCTGAGGCCTCCCCCGCCATGCTGAACTCTGAGTCAGATAAACCTCTTTTCCTTATAAATTACCCTGACTCTGGTATGTCTTTATTAGCAGTGTGAGAACAAATTACCACATCACATATCACAAATGAGACACGGGAAAGTAAACAAGTCTCTGCATGCATTCTAGGATATTAATCTTGAATTAGGAGCAGTTTATGTAGTATATTCACTACTTGAAGGGAGAATATAGACATAGAGAAGTCCAGTTTTTCTGGCCTGAGAAACTAGAAAAATAAGCTTTGCAATTTTGGACAATGAAAAGATTAGAAGGATTTCGGAAGGCAAGGTGCATAAGAAGGGATTTCAAAGCTAGTCCTAACCACATTTTGACTGAAATTTGAACCATGCATGGGAAAATCAGATTCAAATCAGTGCAACTAAAGAAACAAGATCTGAATCAAGCTTCTCCTTAAGAAACACTCTGTAATTTAAACCCAGGCAAATATTTCTTGCTAAAATTAAGGAAAAAAATGCTCACCAAAGAAAAATAACAGAACCCAGAATTCCCATAATGTGACATTTTTAGTATCATGAAAACAATAAAAAATTAACTGTAACACGAAGAAAGAAAAAGTGTACATCTCAAGTGCAAAGAATGTTAACTGAATCAAAAATTAAAAACAAGATGATGACACTAACAAACATCTTAACAAACTTATAATTATTCTCAATGAAACACAGTTTCAATGAATAAAAATCTCAACTGTCAGTAAGGAACTGTCAAATCTTAGCAGACAAAAATACACACAATGAAAAGAACCAAACAAACATTTCTGAGCTAAAAAAATGTATTTATAAAATGACAAACAAAAATTAAAAAGCTGGGATTAAATAACAGATCAATGTCACTCTCAGGGTGTTGTCCTTGCAGGAAAACTTGTTTGGGTCATATAACAACAAAGTGCAAATGAAATGCTGTTTCAGCATGCAATGAGAAGTAGTCAGATAAGTTCATACTAAGCCAACTTCTGTCAAAAGAAATCTAACATCAAAGTTTTCTGTTACTAATTTGAGTTTTGAAGATATTGAATAAAATAGAAGTTGCTGTTAGAAAGGGTAAAAATGTTATTGAAAAAGATGAAAGGAATAAGATGATGAAGCAGTTCAGTCTTCTCATTAGCTATATTTTAAAATTCAACTCTGAATTATGCATATAAAGGAGGTGCACTTATAATAAAAAATCAGGAAACATCTCAGTATCAGAAATCAAGAGTAAAGTTAAATTAACTCACATATGATAAGTATACTTTAAAAACAACACAAAAGGAGATATAGTTCATGGGAATTCAGATGAAGAGTTATTCGTCTTAGGTCAGAATTAATGGGTATTAAGGGGTGTGCAGATCTAGAAAGCTTGAGGCGGGAGAATAGAGCCTGGAGGCAGACAGGGAACCTAAGGCTGCTTTGCACTAACTTCCTAGAACTGAATCAAAAGGAAAACCCACCCCTCCATTCCCAAGTAACAAAAGGATCAGAGGCTACTCTCTTTTCAACCCCCACCTTTCCACTGCATGGCAGATGAAAAATGCAAAATACATCTGATTTGTCCCCTCCCTCAACCAATCAGACTGGTTGGAGGACATCTTAATTTATTGATACATAGATTATAACCAAGTATCCAATGGGAAACCTGTAGAGGGTACTTAAACCACAGAAGACTTTGCCAGTGATCTTGAGCTGCTTGCACCAGCCCGATCCGACTCTTTGGAGTGTATTTTTTATTTTTTATTTTTTTTGATAAATCTACATTTTCATTGCTTCATTCTTTGGCTGCTTTGTTTGTGTGTTTTGTCCAATTCTTTGTTCAAAACACCAAAAACCTGGACAAGTTGTGGTCAAGACCTTCCAATGGTGACAAGTTGTTAGAGGAGAATACAATTAATATCATTCTTAAAGATCTGTACTTAGTAAAGTATTAACTGCCAAATATAGAAAAAGGCATTTGTTACAGATTGTAGGCTCAACTGCTCACCACTTACTAAATCAAAAAACAAGGACAAAGTGCAGTGAAAGAAAAGTGACTTCAATTCCAAAGCTAGAAGTGAAGAAATGGTCCACGTTCTGGCCTTAAAGAAATTATTTCAGCTTTTTGGGTCAGCAGCTACCTTGAGCTGTCTTGTGGATGAACAGGCTGTCATCATCTTAGGTACAGCTGGGTTGCAAATTGACTGCAGGCTTGAAGTGATGTTCAAGTGGGGGAGAATCCTGTAGTGGCCTTAATTGTTTCAAGACATAGTCTCTGGAACTTCTAAATGAACGCAAAATTGCATATTGTGCAGGAGGGTACCTGGTGAAAAGAAGAGCAAAAATTATCTCATTTTTTCCAGGAAGAATGAGAGTAAAATCTATTCTCTCCCTGTTAAAGGCAAGACAACAAATGGGTAGAACGGAGAAAGAGAGATTAAAAAAAAAAAACCTTTTTAAAATTTATTTTAATGTCTATTTGTTTATTTTGGAGGCAGAGTCTCATTTTGTCACCCAGACAGGTGCGTAGTGGTGTGACCATGCTCACTGCAGCCGAAACCTCCCTGGCTCAAGCAATCCTCCAACCTCAGCTTCCCAAGTAACTGAAACTACAGTCATGTGCCACCGTGCCCAGTTAATTTTTGTGTTTTTATTTTTTGTAGAGATTGTGTTTCACTATGTTGCCCAGGCTGGTCTTGAACTCCTGTGTTCAAGGAGTCTTCCTGCCTCAGCCTCCTAAAGTGGTGAGATTATAGGGATGATTCACTGTTCACCACACCTGGCCTAAAAAACATAAACTTTTAAGGATACCCAATTATGGATTTTCTCTTCACATATTTTTGAAATTTTTAATTCCAGTTTTGCTATTAAAACCAATAGCATAATGTCATACTTGTAGATATATCGTGAAGTACCCTTCCAAGTATACCTATGGTGTAATTCGTTAGCAACATTGGACTGTAAGGTTTATTGAATTTTTAATTCCGTAACATGAGGAAATAAACCTCCCCTAGATTTTTCAGTGCTCCTGCCAAAGCCCTTGCCTTCTGAGACTCTTCAGATACCAGGAGAATTATATCTGTAGCCATTTGTCTAGTTAATTGCTCTACTGATTTAAAGGGATAATAAAATGTCCCTCACTCTCTGAGAAAACTAAATGCTTGCAGCTCAGAATAGGTCTTGATAAGTTAAGACCCAGGGGATGAGGGAGACTGGAGCGCTTCCTCAGGTATTTACATGTCAAAGAAAAAATGAAATCCCAGAATCTAGAGATATCTCTAGATATTAAAGAAGACATTTGGGCAATCTGTCTCCTGGAGGGATTGAATTTACAGACCAAAAGGACAAAGTTTTTATGTTTCCAAGGAGCTTCTTTAGATGTGGAGGAAATAACAGCCTCCCTCCCCTTTATAAATTGAAAATAAAAATCACTTTCTTTCAACCCTTACATATGAAGTGCTCTACAGCTCATATATAGTATTTCATGTGGTACATTTTGCATCATTCCAATAGTAGGCAATGGGGCAGGGGGTACCAGGACATTTATTAACTGTGAAGTACTTAATGATAAATCTATTTCTGGTAGAGAACACTTCGTTGTGCAGATGCAGAATAAAATTAATAAAGATGTTGTTGTAGCCTGTTTGCATTGCTATAAAGGAATACCTGACACTGGGTAATTTACAAAGAAAAAAGGTTTATTTTTGCTAACAGCTCCTGCAAACTGTACAGGAAGCACGGTGCCGGCATCTGCTCCTGGCGAGGGCCTCAGGAAGCTTTCACTCATGACATAAGGCCAGTGTGCTGGAAAGTTTTCTTTATGATATTTTTTTTTCTAGTAGTTTTATAGTTTCAGGTCTCACATTTAAGTCTTTCATTCATGTAGAGTTGACTTTTGTATATGGTGAGAGATGGGGGTCTAGATTCATTATTTTGCATATAATAGCAGGTTTTTCCAGAACAATTTATTGAAGAGGCTGTCCTTTTTCTATTGTAAATTCTGGGCACATTTGTTAAAAATAAGTTGGATTTATTTCTGGGTCTTTATTCTTTACCATTGGTTTATGTGTCTGTTTTTGGACCAGTACCATACTGTATTGATTACTACAGCTTTGTAGTATATTTTGAAGCCAAGTAATGTAATGCCTCCACTTTCATTCTTTTTACTGAGGATTGCTTTAGCTATTGGAGATCTTTTGTGGTTCTATACAAATTTCAGTGTTTTTTTTGTTTTTGTTTTTTTTTTGTCTATTTCTGTGAAGAATGTCATTAGTATTTTGATAGTCATTGCATTGAATCAGTAGGTCTTCTTGGGTAGTGATATGGTTTGGTTCTGTGTCCCTACCCAAATCTTGTCTCAAATTGTAATCTCCAGGTGTCGGAGGAGGGGTCTGGTGGGAGGTGATTGAATTAAGGGGATGGACTTCCCCAGTGCTGTTCTTGTGATAGTAAGTTCTCATGAGATCTGATGGTTTAAAACTGTGCGGCACTTCCCCTTTCTCTTTCTCTCTCTCTCCTGCCTCCATGTAAAACATGCCTTGCTTGCCTTTCAACTTGTGCCTTGCTTTTAAATTTCCTGAGGCTTCCTCAGCCAGGAGGAACTGTGAATCAATTAAACCTGTTTCCTATATAAATTACCCAGTCTCAAGTAGTTATTTACAGCAGTGTGACAATGGACTAACACAGATAGTACAGGTAGTATCATTTTTTTCTCCCTTAATGTAACTGCAATAGCATTTGAATTGAAGAGGTTTCATTACTTGACCTTATCCTCATTGTATTCCAATTGTGTCTCCAGATAGTTTTGTTAGTTTGGTAGAATTTTTATTTTATTTTTCCAATTTTGTGAATATTTATTCTGTGGCTGAAATTTCTCAAAGTTCTGTTGTTGTTGTTTTCTTTTTCTTTTATTTTTCTTATTTTCTGTTTGGGTCCAAGCCAATCTTCTCTACATTTCTCCAACCCCTGACAGTATGATGAAGATTAAATTCTAGACCTGCTCACATCATGGTTTTAGATCTAATAAGTTTGGGTTAATGTAGGGGAACAAAAAGAAAAAAAAAATGAAACTCTTAAGATTCCTCGTCTTAACTGGTCTCCTAATCCCATTCTGACAAGACCAGGAAAATAAAATCTAAGTGTGCAGTATCAGAGAGTTATCTCATGTAAGAGTGGCTTTTGTTTTCAGATTTTTCATGTATTTCTAGGTCTACGATCTCTTTTCAGTTTTGCCTGGTTGCCCTTCCTTTTCCCTCCCCAAGTTTTTTTCCTGCTTACTTCTTTCAAGACAATTGTGTGTGTGTGTGTGTGTGTGTGTGTGTGTGTGTGTGTGCGTGTGTTTGTGTGTGTGTATGCATGCATGTATTTAGCATTTTATTCCCTGAATATAGTCTTAGAATAACCTAGTTTTTCATCACAATAATGAGATGAAAGAGAATCTGAGATTCTTTTCAATGGCAACCCCCAGAAAATAAGAAAATTGTGATTACTGGAAAGAAAGAAAAGGACTCAGCTGAAAATTGCATATCAAGCTATGTGAATAAACACAGATAGGATTACTAATAAGAAGACCCCTTAGAGTGATGAAAGAAATTTGAAATTTTAAAGATAATCTGATCAAAAAATAGAAAAAGATAATGAGTTTACTAAAGAAATAATAAACATGGTAGGTAAGAAATAAAGACAACAGAGTGGCCCAGGATGAATAAATGGCAGAATTATGAGGTGATGTGAATAGTAATGTCAAATTTTTCAGAAATTTTTTCTCTTAATTAGTTAATTAGTACAGCAAACATTTTATTGCATCATTATTGTTATTTTTTTGAGTGGTAAAGGAAAATAAGATAAAGTCTTCAGTCTTTATGTTAGATCTAATAGATAAAAAGTAGGCAAATCTACAAGTAAATGAACTAAAGAATCATTCTTCCTATGATAAATGTTTGTATATAATACAGGAGAAAATGTTGCTACCTATACTTTCTGATGCTTAGTTTTGAGGTTAGAGGTTAGGAAACAAATATATGCAACAGTGAGAAGATCTATAATTGAAACTATGTCAAGAGTTTCAAAGACTAAAAAAATATTATTAATTTTGTTTTAGAAAGTCACTGAAGACTTTTTTTCTTCTTTTTTATTGAGACAGAGTCTTGCTCTGCTGCCAGACTGGAGTGTCGTGATGCCATCTCTGCTTACTGCAATCTCCGCCTCCCAGGTTCAAGTAATTCTCCTGCTTTAGCCTCCTGGATATCTGGTATTACAGGTTGCACCACCACGCACTGCTAATTTTTGTTTGTATTTTTAGTAAAGATGGGATTTCACCATGTTAGCCAGGATGGTCTCGATCTCTTGACCTCATGATCTGTCTGCCTTGGCCTTCCAAAGTGCTGGGATTACAGGCGTGAGTCACCACGCCCGGCCACTGAAGTTTTTTTTTTTTGTTTGTTTGTTTGTTTTTTTTTAATACTTTAAGTTCTGAGTTACATGTACAGAATGTGCAGTTTTGTTACATAGGTATACAGGTGCCATGGTGGTTTGCTGCACCCATCAACCCACAACCTACATTAGGTATTTCTCCTAATGTTATCTCTCCCTTAGCCTCCCACCCCTCAACAGGCCCTGGTGTGTGATGTTCACCTCCCTGTGTCCATGTGTTCTCGTTGTTCAACTGCCACTTATGAGTAAGAACGTGTGGTGTTTGGTTTTCTGATCTTGTGATAGTTTGCTGAGAATGATGGTTTCCAGCTTTAACTATGTCCCTGTAAAGGACATGAATTCATCCTTTTTTATGGCTATATAGTATTCCACGGTGTATATGTGCCACATTTTCTTAATCCAGTTTACCATTGATGAACATTTGGGTTGGTTCCAAGTCTTTCCTATTGTGAATAGTGCTGCAATAAACATATGTGTGTATGTGTCTTTATCATAGAATGACTTATAATCCTTTGGGTATATGCCCAGTAGTGGGAATGCTGGGTCAAATGGTATTTCTAGTTCTAGATCCTTGAGGAATCTCCACTGAAGACTTTTAAAAGGGTTATTGCTGGCCAGGAATTGGGAAATAAGACCAGTTTATTCTAAGAAATGATGAAAATAGAGAGTAGAGATAAAGCTTTAAAAGTATTTTATTGCTGTACAGTTACATAGCATTCTCTACCTGGATATAAATGTGACTAATTCTTCTGGCTGACTGGATTGATATAATATCAGTGATATGTGTATGTCTTAACTACATATACATATCTGGAATTATGTCTCTATACCATCAAAATAGTGTGAAATACTTTTTAATTTTTTTAATTACAAGCTTGGTATGCCTTATAAGCATCCTCCTACGTGCAGTAAGAGAAGAAACAGACTGTATTAAGACTATATTTGAATATACATATTTATGGTTGATATTATCACCAAGGTACCTAAAGAAATTAAAATATCCCATTTTATATATAATTTATTCAAGAAAAAATCAATCAGATCTATTAAGGAAATAAATGTATATTAAAGGAACTGGTAAAACATAAAATACCAGGGAGTATCGGCACATTTAATGTAGGAGTAGTGGCATATTTAATGTCTTAAAGTTTGGTATGGAAAAATATGGCTATGAGTTTTGGGTCTACCATTTATTTGCTCCATGACCTTGTATATGTTGCCTATATCATTTTATTCTGTATATATTGGTTTGTAATAGGATAATGCAAGTTTACTGCTTGTCATAGACAATAGATACAAGGATGCTTTCGGTACTTTTTTTTACATTTTGGCTGTTCAGCCATGATCCCCTTAGGAAACGTTGCCATGCTATGCGATGTGTGCCTATCTGAGAGGAAGACTTACTGAGGAATCCAGAATAAATCTGCGTACAAAGTATTAGTAAAGTTTATTTTCAAAGTAGGCATTTAGTATTAAGTAAAGTAAAAAAGGCACTATTATTGCTGTAATCCATTGGACCCTCCTTATGTGGTCCTCAATATATCATATTGTAGCAATAGGATAAGCAACAGAGAATAGCAATATGATAAACAAGGTGTTTCAGAAGATCATTAACTTTGCCATAAAATCTTACCCAGTATTCCTAAATGCAAAAAGCTTTCTAGTGACAATTTATTTTATATTTCATTGATGAATATCCTAAAAGGATGCCTATATCTGTTCTATACTTTCATCAGTCATTAGACAGGCAATGGCATTTGGTACTCATTCACTTTAAGGATGATGCCATATGGGTACAGTAGTAAGAGACTGGTAGCTCCAAAGAACAGTTAGTTATATTCTTCAAATGTGGCCTTTAACTATAGGTTAGTATTGGTTGGAAATTCTCATCATCAATTCTTGTTGCTAGTGTCTTCTCAAAGTACTCTTGGAAGAGCCCTGTTTTTCTAAAATGTAGTATAGTATCATAGGAAATGCAGAAACTTTAAGACAGATATTTATTGTGTTAAATATCCAGATCCTGTAATAACTAGCTAGGTAACACATTGATTTCTTTTCTGTAGAAGAGTGAGAACAAAAATTCCTATCTTGCAGTGGTTATGTGAAAGTTCAAATTAATGTACTAAAGAATTGTTAGGATCGGGGTGGAGCAAGATGGCCGAATAGGAACAGCTCCAGTCTCCAACTCCCAGCGCGAGCGACACAGAAGACAGGTGATTTCTGCATTTTCAACTGAGGTACTGAGTTTATCTCACTAGGGAGTGCCTGACAATCAGTGCTGGTCAGCTGCTGCAGCCCGACCAGTGAGAGCTGAAGCAGGGGGAGGCATGGCCTCACCTGGGAAGTGCAAGGGGGAAGGGAATCCCTTTTCCTAGCCAGGGGAACTGAGACACGCAACACCTGGAAAATCAGGTAACTCCCACCCCAATACTGTGCTCTACCAAGGACCTTAGCAAATGGGCACACCAGGAGACTATATTCCACACCTGGCCGGGAGGGTCCCACGCCCACGGAGCCTCCCTCATTGCTAGCACAGCAGTCTGCGAACTCCTGGCAAGGCAGCAGCGAGGCTGGGGGAGGGGCGCCCGCCACTGCTGAGGCTTAAGTAGATAAACAAAGCAGCTGGGAAACTCGAACTGGGTGGAGCTCACAGCAGCTCAAGGAGTCCTGCCTGTCTCTGTAGACTACACCTCTGGGGACAGGGCACAGCTAAACAACAACAACAACAACAACAACAAAAAGCAGCTGAAACCTCTGCAGATGCAAACGACTCTGTCTGACAGCTTTGAAGAGAGCAGTGGATCTCCCAACACGGAGGTTGAGATCTGAGAAGGGACAGACTGCCTGCTCAAGTGGGTCCCTGACCCCTGAATAGCCTAACTGGGAGACATCCCCCACTAGGGGCAGACCGACACTCCACATCTCACACAGTGGAGTACACCACTGAGAGGAAGCTTCCAAAGCAAAAATCAGACAGGTACACTCGCTGTTCAGCAATATTCTATCTTCTGCAGCCTCTGCTGCTGATACCCAGGCAAACAGGGTCTGGAGTGGACCTCAAGCAATCTCCAACAGACCTACAGCTGAGGGTCCTGACTGTTAGAAGGAAAACTAACAAACAGGAAGGACACCCACAACAAAACCCCATCAGTACGTCACCATCATCAAAGACCAGAGGCAGATAAAACCACAAAGTTGGGGAAAAAGCAGGGCAGAAAAGCTGGAAATTCAAAAAATAAGAAGAGCACATCGCCCCCTGCAAAGGAACGCAGCTCATCGCCAGCAACGGATCAAAGCTGGACGGAGAATGACTTTGACAAGATGAGAGAAGAAGGCTTCAGTCCATCAAACTTCTCAGAGCTAAAGGAGGAATTACGTACCCAGCGCAAAGAAACTAAAAATCTTGAAAAAAGAGTGGAAGAATTGATAACTAGAATAATTAATACAGAGAAAGCCATAAACGAACTGCCAGAGATGAAAACCATGACACGAGAAATACGTGACAAATGCACAACCTTCAGTAACCGACTCGATCAACTGGAAGAAAGAGTATCAGCGATTGAGGATTAAATGAATGAAATGAAGCGAGAAGAGAAACCTAAAGAAAAAAGAAGAAAAAGAAATGAACAAAGCCTACAAGAAGTATGGGATTATGTAAAAAGACCAAATCTACGTCTGATTGGGGTGCCTGAAAGTGAGGGGGAAAATGGAACCAAGTTGGAAAACACTCTTCAGGATATCATCCAGGAGAACTTCCCCAACCTAGTAGGGCAGGCCAACATTCAAATCCAGGAAATACAGAGAATGCCACAAAGATACTCCTCGAGAAGAGCAACTCCAAGACACATAATTGCCAGAGTCACCAAAGTTGAAATGAAGGAAAAAATCTTAAGGGCAGCCAAAGAGAAAGATCGGGTTACCCACAAAGGGAAGCCCATCAGACTCACAGCAGATCTCTCGGCAGAAACTCTACAAGCCAGAAGAGAGTGGGGGCCAATATTCAACATTCTTAAAGAAAAGAATTTTAAACCCAGAATTTCATATCCAGCCAAACTAAGTTTCATAAGTGAAGGAGAAATAAAATCCTTTACAGATAAGCAAATGCTTAGAGATTTTGTCACCACCAGGCCTGCCTTACAAGAGACCCTGAAGGAAGCACTAAACATGGAAAGGAACAACCGGTACCAGCCATTGCAAAAACATGCCAAAATGTAAAGACCATCGAGGCTAGGAAGAAACTGCATCAACTAATGAGCAAAATGACCAGTTAACATCATAATGGCAGGACCAAGTTCACACATAACAATATTAACCTTAAATGTAAATGGATTAAGTGCTCCAATTAAAAGACACAGACTGGCAAACTGGATAAAGAGTCAAGACCCATCAATTTGCTATATTCAGGAGACCCGTCTCACATGCAGAGACATACATAGACTCAAAATAAAGGGATGGAGGAAGATCTACCAAGCAAACGGAGAACAAAAAAAAAAGCAGAGGTTGCAATACTAGCCTGATAAAACAGACTTTAAACCATCAAAGATCAAAAGAGACAAAGAAGGCCATTACATAATGGTAAAGGGATCAATTCAACAGGAAGAGCTAACTATCCTAAATATATATGCATCCAATACAGGGGCACCCAGATTCATAAAGCAAGTCCTTAAAGACTTACAAAGAGACTTAGACTCCCATACAATAATAATGGGAGACTTCAACACCCCACTGTCAACATTAGACAGATCAACGAGACAGAAAGTTAACAAGGATATGCAGGAATTGAACTCATCTCTGCAACAAGCAGACCTAATAGACATCTACAGAACTCTCCACCCCAAATCAACAAAATATACATTCTTCTCAGCACCACATCACACTTATTCCAAAATTGACCACATAATTGGAAGTAAAGCACTCCTCAGCGAATGTACAAGAACAGAAATTATAGCAAACTGTCTCTCAGACCACAGTGCAATCAAACTAGAACTCAGGACTAAGAAACTCAATCCAAACCGCTCAACTACATGGAAACTGAATAACCTGCTCCTGAATGACTACTGGGTACACAACAAAATGAAGGCAGAAATAAAGATGTTCTTTGAAACCAATGAGAACAAAGATACAACATACCAGAATCTCTGGGACACATTTAAAGCAATGTGTAGAGGGAAATTTATAGCACTAAATGCCCACAAGAGAAAGCTGGAAAGATCTAAAATTGACACTCTAACATCACAATTAAAAGAACTAGAGAAGCAAGAACAAACACATTCAAAAGCTAGCAGAAGGCAAGAAATAACTAAGATCAGAGCAGAACTGAAGGAGATAGAGACATAAAAAACCCTCCAAAAAATCAATGAATCCGAGTTGATTTTTTGAAAAGATCAACAAAATTGATAGACCACAAGCAAGACTAATAAAGAAGAAAAGAGAGAAGAATCAAATAGATGCAATAAAAAAATATAAAGGGGATATCACCACTGACCCCACAGAAATACAAACTACCATCAGAGAATACTATAAACACTTCTATGCAAATAAACTAGAAAATCTAGAAGAATTGGATAATTTCCTGGACACTTACACTCTCCCAAGACTAAACCAGGAAGAAGGGGAATTCCTGAATAGACTAATAACAGGCTCTGAAATTGAGGCAATAATTAATAGCCTACCAATGAAAAAAAGTCCAGTACCAGATGGATTCACAGCTGAATTCTACCAGAGGTACAAGGAGGAGCTGGTACCATTCCTTCTGAAACTATTCCAATCAATAGAAAAAGTGGGAATCCTCCCTAACTCATTTTGTGAGGCCAACATCATCCTGATACCAAATCCTGGCAGAGACACAACAAAAAAAGAGAATTTTATATCAATATCCCTGATGAACATTGGTGCAAAAATCCTCAATAAAATACTGGCAAACCGGATTCAGCAGCACATCAAAAAGCTTATCCACCATGATCAAGTGGGCTTCATCCCTGGGATGCAAAGCTGGTTCAACTTTCGCAAATCAGTAAACGTAATCCAGCATATAAACAGAACCAAAGACTAAAACTACATGATTATCTCAATAGATGCAGAAAAGGCTTTTGACAAAATTCAACAGCCCTTCATGCTAAAAAGTCTCAATAAATTCAATATTGATGGAACGTATCTCAAAATAATAAGAGCTATTTATGACAAACCCACAGCCAATATCATACTGAATGGGCAAAAACTGGAAAGATTCCCTTTGACAACTGGCACAAGACAGGGATGCCCTCTCTCACTACTCCTATTCAACATAGTGTTGGAAGTTCTGGCTAGGGCAATTAGGCAAGAGAAAGAAATCAAGGGTATTCAGTTAGGAAAAGAAGAAGTCAAATTGTCCCTGTTTGCAGATGACATGATTGTATATTTAGAAAACCCCATTGTCTCAGCCCAAAATCTCCTTAAGCTGATAAGCAACTTCAGCAAAGTCTCAGGATACAAAATTAATGTGCAAAAATCACAAGCATTCGTATACACCAGTAACAGACAAACAGAGAGCCAAATCATGAATGAATTTCCATTCATAATTGCTTCAAAGAGAATGAAATACCTAGAAATCCAACTTACTAGGGATGTAAAGGACCTCTTCAGGGAGAACTACAAACCACTACTCAGTGAAATGAAAGAGGACACAAACAAATGGAAGAACATACCATGCTCATGGATAGGAAGAATCAGTATCGTGAAAATGGCCATACTGCCCAAGGTAATTCATAGATTCAATGTCATCCTCATCAAGCTACCAATGAGTTTCTTCACAGAATTGGAAAAAACTGCTTTAAAGTTCATATGGAACCAAAAAAGAGCCCGCATCTCCAAGACAATCCTAAGTCAAAAGAACAAAGCTGGAGGCATCACACTACCTGACTTCAAACTATACTACAAGGCTACAGTAACCAAAACAGCATGGTACTGGTACCAAAACAGAGATATAGACCAATGGAACAGAACAGAGTCCTCAGAAATAATACCACACATCTACAGCCATCTGATCTTTGACAAACCTGAGAGAAACAAGAAATGGGGAAAGGATTCCCTATTTAATAAATGGTGCTGGGAAAATTGGCTAGCCATAAGTAGAAAGCTGAAACTGGATCCTTTCCTTACTCCTTATACGAAAATTAATTCAAGATGGATTAGAGACTTAAATTTTAGACCTAATACCATAAAAACCCTAGAAAAAAACCTAGATAATACCATTCAGGACATAGACACGGGCAAGGACTTCATGTCTAAAACACCAAAAGCAACAGTAACAAGAGCCAAAATTGACAAATGGGATCTAATTAAACTAAAGATCTTCTGCACAGCAAAAGAAACTACTATCAGAGTGAACAGGCAACCTATAGAATGGGAGAAAATTTTTGCAATCTACTCATCTGACAAAGGGCTAATATCCAGAACCTACAAAGAACTCAAACAAATTTACAAGAAGAAAACAAACAACCCCATTGAAAAGTGAGCAAAGGATATGAACAGACATTTCTCAAAAGAAGACATTCATACAGCCAACAGACACGTTAAAAAATGCTCATCATCACTGGCCATCAGAGAAATGCAAATCAAAACCACAATGAGATACCATCTCACACCAGTTAGAATGGCGATCATTAAAAAGTCAGGAAACAACAGGTGCTGGAGAGGATGTGGAGAAATAGGAACACTTTTACACTGTTGGTGGGATTGTAAACTAGTTCAACCATTATGGAAAACAGTATTGCAATTCTTCAAGGATCTAGAACTAGAAGTACCATATGACCCAGCCATCTCATTACTGGGTATATACCCAAAGGATTATAAATCATGCTGCTATAAAGACACATGCACACATATGTTTATAGTGGCACTATTCACAATAGCAAAGACTTGGAATCAACCCAAATGTCCATCAGTGACAGACTGGATTAAGAAAATGTGGCACATATACACCATGGAATACTATGCAACCATAAAAAAGATGAATTTGTGTCCTTTGTAGGGACATGGATGCAGCTGGAAACCATCATTCTTAGCAAACTATCGCAAGAACAGAAAACCAAACACCGCATTTTCCCACTCATAGGTGGGAACTGAACAATGAGATCACTTGGACTCGGGAAGGGGAACATTATACAACGGGGCCTATCATGGGGAGGGGGCAGGGGGGGAGGGATTGCACTGGGAGTTATACCTGATGTAAATGACGAGTTGATGGGTGCAGCACACCAACATGGCACAAATATACATATGTAACAAACCTGCACGTTATCCACATGTACCCTAGAACTTAAAGTATAATTAAAAAAAAAAAAAAAAAAAAAGAATTAAAGAATTGTTAGCTAGTAGACCCTCAGGAAAGAACAATTATTATCAATATCTTCTTGTACACGCACAGATACTTAAGAGCTCAATAATGAAGAGTAAAGGTACCGAGTATCTTGAAACATCTGGCCAATTCTGAAAGTTTACAAGGGAAAGTAGTGTCTTACATTCTGAAGAAAATACAGTGACATTTCATGGTCACCATATGGACTACAGCTCAAAGTCATTCACAGTTTCAATATTAAGTTATATTTTTGCAAATCTGAGTTTCTAATGATTGTTGTGATAAAAAAACAAGTACCATATGAAAATCTATATAGAACAGGAAATGAAAATAGCACCACCCAACCTGATTCCAAAGTTTTAAGAATTTTGTGTGCCCAACATAGTCAATAATTTTGACAATCTGTAAATACTTATTAATTTGTTTGGTCTTAACTATTTAATCACTTAATAAATGAAACTGTTAGGTAGACTTTTTTTTTTCTTTTAAATCCACCTTGATAAGATTATTAAGACATTAAGGAAATTGAAACCAATAGGGTTTGAAGACTTCTACTTGAATGATTCTTTTCAGCCCTTAATCTGGGCCATATATTTCATCATATATCTACCAATAAAAATATTTGCACATACACCTGCAAAATAGTATAATGATAATTAGTTTATATATATATATATACCATTATTACTATTTTATAGACATGTAATAGACATGTAAATGCATAGAATTAAGTTATTAAACTTGAGAAAATATTGTAATTTTGGCAAGAAGACAAGTATAAAAATTTATTCTCATTATTGCTAACAGAAAAAAAATGCCAAAAAACGTGTCCATCAACAGAGAAAAAAGTAAGTTGTCACATATTCTGAAAATGGTACATTATGTGACTATAAAAGGAAATGATAATTAATTTTAGATTTTCACCAGGTTATATTATAAAAACTGTGATAAGTCTAATATAAACAACCACATTATTTTCGAACTTACTTGATAAAGGGAACATATGATATTACACTATTAATATAATAGCTCACATGTATTTTTAATATATTTTTGTAGAGAAGTTTTAGTTCACAACAAAATTAAGAGAGGCACAGAATGGCCCATGTAACCCTAGTTCCCACATGTGCGTAGCCTCCCCAATTATTAACATCCCCAACAAGAATGGTATATTTGTTATAATTGAAGAACCTGCATTGACACGTTATTATCACCCCAAGCCCACAGATTACCTTAGGACTCACTTTTGGTGTTGCACAGTCTATGGGTTTGGACAATGTACAATATATATCCATCATTATAGTATCATACAGAGTATTTTCACTGCTCTAAATATCTTCTGTGATCCGCATATTTAACTCTCCTCCTTCCGCATGTATTTTTAAAATAAAAAGTATAAAAATCTTCATGGAAATGTAAACATCAAAGGAAGAACAGAGATATCAGGGAACATGTTCCTAGAGTGAAGCATATAGGGAAGTTTTTATTTATTTAATTTTCTTAGTTATTTTTCTATTTCTGCATTTTTTACCATATTTTCACACCTTTTTGTTTTTAAAAAGCACACACATTATTTTGAAAAGACTCTGTTTATTATATGTGCTTTTGTCAGTAATATTATAATATGAAAACAATGATAAATTTTTAGATGCTTTTCAGTCTAAGATTTTCAATTTAAGCATGTAAAAATTCATTATTACTTTTATATTACAGAGTTACTGACAAATGTACATACGATTTGGAGAATTTTGAGTAATATATATGTATTTTTTCTTGGTGAAGTGGTGTTTGCTTATTTTTTATAGCATTATTGATATTTGATTTCATTGTATTTTTTCCAGACTCATTGTAAGCAAAATAATTTGTTTAGATAAACTATTAGCTATATTAACCTGGTGGATAAAAATTGTAGCACACTACCATAAACTAAACATGAATAAAATATAAGGATACTTTTAGTATTTGTTTCAATGTTTTAGATGACCTTCCATGCTTAGAAAACCTTGACAGTTTTATGTGATACATACTTGTCTGATAAGAATCACTACTGAAGGCTCCAGGGTCAATCCACATATGAAATATTAGTAAAGCTTATTGTTTTCATAGTAGGCATTGTTGTTAAGATAAAATGTGTGTAACTAAATGCTATGATATTTTCCTCCCATGATGCTATATCCTGATCACATATCCTGCGCTTGAAGACATTGCTGGATAGCACAACAAAAGTGCCATTGAAACTTCTAATGAAAACCTACAGACTCAGTTTAAAAAATTCAAAAGCTTATTTCATTAGGGAAGTGACTCTATTTAACACTTTGGATCATCATATATTTTATGTTTCCCCTTGTTTTGTTCTAGGAAGGGCATAGTGAAAGTTATACTTTTACAGGAAATGATAAAATAGCATATTCTGTAAAGCTGCATTTCTTTGCAATTAAAAAAACAAATCTTGCTACTTTTTGGAAAAATAAGATAGGTGCTTGAAAACTTTTTCAAATTGTTCTTCGTATACTTTCCCATAAAACCAAGGGACTCTAGATAATATTTTGCTTCAGAAATTCAAAATTGATAATCCCCAAACTGCCTAAGTATTTATGAAAACAAGATTTCTTCAGAAATATAAGTAATTTGAGTTAAAGAAAGCATGTGATACGCTTTTAATATAATTCACTAAATGAAACTTCTTCAGTGCTGTCAATCAAATAAAATGGAGCATGCAATTCATAATTATAACTGTCTATTTTTTATAAGATGCAGCTTTAATAGCATTTATAATTAACTATACTTCATTAACATGAAGAAGCTGATCAGACAAATTTTAGTGAAATCCACTATGTGAAATATACATATGGATATATCTTATTTGGGCTAGTTTATATGTTAAAATAATTAAAAAGAGTCTATTAGGCTTTCCAAAAACCTGACATCATCAATATTTTATCAGGAATAAACATCTAATAATTACCTAGTACATGTAACTACCTGAAAGCAAAAAAAAAAAAAAAAAAAAAGAAAAAGAAAACGAAAAAGAAAAAACACTAAATAAATAACATTCTGTTAAAATAACTACTCAAGATTGATGTCTCCTTAATTTCTAGTGTATTAATTTGCTAGGGCTCCTATAACAAAATACCACACACTAAGTGGCTTAAATGATGGAAATTTATTGTCTCACAATTCCAAAGGCTAGAAGTCCAAAATCAAAGTGTCAGCAGGGCTGTGTCCTTCTAAGGGACACAGTGAGAAAAATCTACTCCATTTTTTGTCGAACTTGTGGTGGCTTCCTGGGACTCTCTGACATTCCTTGGTTTGTAGACGTGTCACTCCAGGCTCCACCTTCACCTTCACATACTGTTTCCCTGTGTCCAAATTTCTCCTTTTATAAGGACATCAGTCATTGGATTAGGACCTACCCTAATGACCTCATCTTAACCAATTACATCTTTGAAGACCCTATTTTCTAATACAATCACATTCTTAGGTCCCTGGAGCACAAATTTAACGTATGAGTTTGGTGGTTGGTAGATAAAGAATTCATCCACAACATCTATAATAGTAATCTATGATTAAACTTTGTGTGTGGGGGAGAAACCTCTCTGGTGGTCAACTTACGTTCCTTCTGCTGCACACTTATATATTTACTTGCTTCATTATATTTCTGTATTATAATAATTATTTGCAAGTCAAGTTTGTCATCTCTCAGGCTATGCTTTCCTCAGAAACAACTCGTGTCAATTTTGTGGCAGGAGAATGTTTGCGTAAGTTGTTTATTATTTGCTCTAATCAGGACAATTGTTAAGTTTTGATAAGAGGGGTCTGTGGATGTCTGATGTTGATATAATACATAAAACTCAAGAAAAAATATACTTATGCACATTACAAAAGGGTCTTAAAGATTTTGTAACTATATTTTTGAGCCCCATTGTCTAATATACTGTTTTCTGGTAGCCATGGTATTCAATTTACAGTCTAATATTATTGCTTGTAACATTAAAGTAGTTAAATGTACACATATATTTATAAATAGTATTTACTAAGTATAAATACTTTCAATGATCCTTTGTAAGTGCTTTGGATAACAGAATTTATTTAAACTTGAAATATCTGTAGAGGTAAGTATGATTATTATCTTCATTTTATTGATGGGGAAATTGAGGCACAGAGCTTTTCCAATGAGTTACTTGTGTAATAAGCGTCAGAGACAGAATGACAACGCAGGTAGATGCTCCAGAGCCCCCTGATTTAATCATAGCGCTAAGCTGTCTCTGCATTTCTTAACTATGCTCCACATAACATGCTTCTAACAACATCCTTTTGTTTTATGCATTACTATTTTTATGCATTACTATCTTTAGGCTTTGCCCACTTACACTAAAAATCCAGCCATTTTTAACCTCATCGTTTTAACCTCAGCAAACTGCCATTTTTCCACTCCTAATACTTTGAACATTTGTTCTCAATGAGGTTTACTTAAAACTTTTCTAGATAAAGATTTACGCTCTAACTACAACATATCTTTCTCAAACAGCCACTTCCAAGTAACAAGTAAGTAAAAAAAATGCCTGATGAAAGACAGATTCTTTCCTTTGGAATATGTTGAATTTATTTTATGTTAGATTCTGAAATTTTATGCAGCATAACACTAAGAGACATTACCTACTTCTCATCTCCTATTAGCACAGCTAATAATTTTTCTATAATTTAGTAAATACTTTTATGTCATCCCCCAAGTGTTTGGCCTTTTTCAAATAAATCTTGAAGCCAAAATCATTTTGTTTCAGTCAAATTATCTTACAGTGAAGATGTGCTTTCTAGTTTAGTTGAGTGAGGATTCTCATCTTTCCAAATTTTACATATACCATATTTTTACCCATTGCTTGCCCAATCTCCATGACATTTATAACTTATCAAAAGTTAATTGTATTTTAAGCAATATGTCCACATATGTATTTGTATTTTTGTATTTTGTGTGTATTGTAGATAATTTTCTACCTAAACAATTTAATATTTTACCACTTTTTAAAGCTAATTAGTTCATGTAAATACATTTTCAACTTCAGTTATCTTTATCCTTGCTTTTCTATAATCACAAAGTAGATTTAAAAGGTTGCTTAATAACAAAATAATATTCACTGTAATGCCTTAATGGTTAGTTTATTTCTCTAAGTTTAATTCTCTAAGTTTATTTAATTTTTAAAGTATCTTTATAAATGCTCTACTTTATTTTTTTCAAATTTCAGACACAAATGGTTATATAAATTACAATGACAGTAGAGAGCTGAAAGTCTTATCTCAAAAGAACCAAATATTTTCACAAAATATTTTATTTAATTCAGTTTGAAATGAATCTTTTCCAGAGTTCTCCCTTCTTTTTCACTCAAAAATTGCAATTATCTAAGAGGAGACAAGGACACGGTCTTTCTGTAAGACAATAACTGGAATGAATCATATATATCTCATTGTTTTCTTTTTTTCCCTTTTTCTTGCTGTAAAATGATATTAATTAGAGTTTTAGAGGTGTAATTAATTTGCTATAGTAATTTTTAAGAAAAAAGTAATTTGCACATCTTTTCAGAGATAATACTGAAGTCAGAATTATTTTAAAAATAAAGTGTGTAGAAGCAGAAAAGGTAACTATTGAGTACTGAGCTTAATACCTGGGTAAGGAAACAAAGTGTACAATAAACCCCTGTGACGCTTGTTTACCTACGTAACAAACTGTCACTTGTACCCCAAAACCTAAAATAAAAGTTAAAAATAAATAAATAATTAAAACGTGTCAAAGGTGAATTTAATTATGATTTTAAGATAATACTAAAAAGTTCATATGTATATATACATAAACAATGCAGGCACAGAAATTAAAAATTTAATCACTAAATTCTTTTTTTTTTATTATTTTTATTTTAGAATCAGGTGGGGTACACGTCCTGGATTGTTACAAGGGTATATTGGGTGATGCTGAAGTTTGGGGTGTGATTGAATCTGACACCCAGGTAGTGAGCATAATACCTTATAGGTAGTTTTCAGCCCTTTTCCCCTCTCTCCCTCCTAATAGAGCCCAGCGTTTTTTGTTCATTTCTTTATGTCCATGAGTACTCAATCTTTAGCTCCCACTTTATAAGTGAAAACATGCAGTATTTTATTTTCTATTTCTGCCTTAGTCTATTTAAGATAATGGCTTCTAGCGGCATCCATGTTGTTGGAAGAATATTATTTCATTCTTTATTATGGCTGTGTAGTATTCATGGTATATGTGTACCACATTTTCTTTATCAGATTCACTGTTGGTGAGCACCTGAATTGATTCCATGGTTTTGCTACTGTGAATAGCATTGCAATGAACATATGGGTGTATGTACTCTTTTGGTGGAACAATTTATTTTGCTTGGATAAGGGGATTGCTGGATTAAATGTTAGTTCATTTTTTTTAGAAATCTCCAAACTGTTCTCCACAGTGGCTAGATTAATTTACATTCCCACCAACAGTGAGTAAAGGCCCCTTTTCTCCACAACTTTTCCAACAAAATACTCTTCCTTATTGGCCTTGGCAAGTAATTTATGGCTAAGTCCTCAAAAGCAGTTGTGATAAAAACAGAAATTGATGTGGGACCTAATTAGGCTGAAGAGCTTCTGCACAGCAAGAGAAACTATCAATAGAGTAAACAGCTAACCTACAGAATGGGAGAAAATATTCACAAACTATGCATCGACAGAAGTCTGATATTCAGAATCTATAAGGTACTAAATTCTATTTGAATCTTGATTTTTCAATTGTAGAAAATCCTTCATAGTTTTATTTCTAGGTCTTTCAATAGGTCTTGTACTATTTGCTAAATCTCAAGACTTTTCTTATTGAAGGTTACCAGAAGAAATATAGAGTTATTTTAATTAGGCAGAAATCATTTTAAAACAGCAATGACGGTGTACTAAATAAGAGTGAGAAATTAGAAAAAAATTACAATCAATCAAAATTATTGTATAATTTTGTTTTACAACTCTCTTTCTAATTATGCTATGTACTATTGAACGATTTGAAAACCATAGCAAATATCATGTATTTAAAAAATCTAACTTATGTATGTGGTCTTACCTAAATGTACTTCCATCATTGAGAGAAAAGTGCAAAATATTAATGCATGTTACTTTTGAATTCTATTAAAAATTCATAGTACTCTAAAGCATTTTATTGTGAGAATAGATTTTTATGGTTTCAGGTTAATTTTTAGGGAAAAGTTACAGGGTTTACTTACGTTTTTTCAGAAATAGAAAAGTCCAAGATCCCTGAATTAGTGTTCTCCAGAGAAATACATGGACCTTGGTCAATATATGTATGTGTACACGAAAGATATTTATTTTAAGGACTTGATTGACACAATTATGGAAACTGGCAAGTCCAAAATCTTAGGGTTGGCTGGCAGTCTGGCAGCCCAGAGAAGTGCAAACACCATAGTTCAAGTACAAAAGGGCATCATGTTAAGACTCAGGAAAGAGCCAATGTTGCAGTTCAAGTCCAAAAGTCATCAAGTTGCAGATCCAGAAAAAGAAAAAATGCTTATATTGCAGTTCAAGTCTGAATGCTGTCTTCTGCAGAATTTCCTCTTGCTCAGGGGAGGCCAATCTCGGTTTCTTTCAGGTCTTAGACTGATTGGAGGAGCTCTACTTACATTATGTAGGCAGTTGCTTTACTTAAAATCCACTGATTTAAATGTTAATCTCATCCAAAAATAGCCTCACAGAAATATCGAGAATAATATTTGAGGAAATACCTAGGCACCGTGGCCCAGCCAAGTTGATACACTGAATTAACCCGAACAGTCAGTATTTGGCACAGGTCATTTGCTGCAAAGTGAATGTCCACATATGCCCTCTTACTTTCTATGGCTTTACCTGCGAATTTCCTTCATTCCAGACTATGTTAATCTTTGCCTTTTCCTGTATCTCCACCTCTATTATGCAGTTTATCTGCCCTTGTAATCATCCTGTTCCTGATTTCCACACATTCATGTTATGCTTTGAACTGTGTTTGCAAATTTAAGGCTCAACTTTCACCATACAAATACATTTGACTAATTGAACCAATTTCTGATCATTTCTCACTTCCCTGAATACATTTTTGAATTGTACCATCTCACTCAAGAACATTTATTACTTTTCATTTCTAATACTTTCACATGTAAAAATGAATTAAAATTAAGATGTATTAGGGAGAAAAAAATCAGACATGCCTTACATCTCTTTTTAACGCCACATAAAACTGGTACAGAGACAGTATACAGGCTCTTCTGAGTGAATATTTTTGAATGAAACTTTACAAAGTTAGTTTTAAGAAGCTAGACATTTTAAACAGCCTGCAAATTTATGCATAACATCCATTATAGATATCTCACATCTTCACTTACATTCCCATCTTTCCTGTTTATGCATGCTACACATAATCAGGTGGATAAAACTAATATTGTAACTCAACTTGACTCAATTAGTTTATATCCCTACATATTTGAGCGACAGAGAAGTATGCAATAAACACATTCTCTAAAATTTTCTGCTTAGACTATTTATACTAGTTTGATATAATATACGATCTTTACTTTCATGAAACAGTATCATTTTTATTCTTATCTGTAATCCAGTGTATACATCATTTGATATGATTTTCTTTATGCATTATTTTCTTTTTATAACTGAAATCATATAAAATAATTCAGAGAGAGTTTCCACTAAATGAAGTTGCATATTTTGGTCACAAATCTTAAAATTAATTAAAACTTCAGTATGCTTAATGTCACATATAAGCTGTGGCAGAGAAAAGATGTTTATCAATCTACAATATAAAAACTTTGTGTCTCCTTTTATGTTATCATGTTTTAGAAAAACATTTATAAAATTTAGTTCTAAAAATTATTATGCTATGAAATAAGTAATATATTATTATAGTTTATTTATACTGAATTTGTAATACCTGTTGTACTTAAATTATTTTTCTCTATGCGACTATTTATAAAATATTTGTCTCCTATACACATATATACACACATACATACTTTTTGTGTATATATATGTGTATATGTATGTATATAAAGTTTATATATACATACTTTATACACATACAATAGTTTATACACATACATTCACTTATCTATGATTAAATTATTGTGTATACACATACACACATGCATATATGTATGTATAGTATATATACACGCATATACACACATATATGTGTATACACATATATGTATGTACTATACACATACACATATGTGTATGTACTATATATACACAAATATATGCACACACATACTTTATACACATACATATATACCTTAATTTACACAAACAGAAAGAAATATACACACATAAAAGTGGAGAGGGAATACACAGAAAGTTAAAATCCTGAATGTTGATTTTAGCTTTTACATTTTCTTTGAACTCATTAAACTACAAAGAGAAATGTATTGCCAACACTTGATTCAAGTCTAAGCGAAATATATATTTCTCTCTTTGAAGACATATTTGGGCTTCAATATGATGAATAAAGCTTGTATAAGTAGAGATTTAATCCAAAAAGTATATATTAATATTCATTCTTCTGCAAGATGTATATCATCTGTAGTTAATTTTAGATTATATGTTCCCATTATTTTTAAAGAAATAAACACTTTTATATTTGAACTTTTTATTTCTTTCTCAAATGTGGTGTAAATATTCCTACCTCTTCAGGTTAGCTGGTGAATGAGTCATTCTCAATATGTACGTATTGATCAGTTTATTATTAATGCTTTTGTTGTTGATTAATGTTTATCTAATTTTTAAAAAGATATCATTAAATTACTAAGTGTATAATTATGTTCTATGTAGATTGATGTGAGTCCAAGATTTGCTGAACAGCCTTTTCTTTAATGTTCAGGAATTCGTGCATGACAAAAAAAAAATATTGGACTGGGGCCTACCGTTAGAAACTTGCTTTTTCTCTTAAAAAAAAAAAAAATCTGAATGATTCATCTCTGACATATCTGAAATAATTGGCCAGGAAATTATTGAAGTTAATATTTTGCTGGACTTTTGAAAATCCACAAAGTGCTTAATATATCTCCCAACACCTCCAGGGGATGTTAGATAACACAATATAGACACACCTGTTAATTTTGCCTTCTATTTTCCCCCTGCCGAAAGTGTTAGAAAAAAAATTGTTTTGAGCCTTTAGAAATTTTTAGAAGTTGGGCCGGGCGCGGTGGCTCACGCCTGTAATCCCAGCACTTTGGGAGGCCGAGGCGGGCAGATCACAAGGTCAGGAGATCGAGACCACGGTGAAACCCCGTCTCTACTAAAAATACAAAAAAAATTAGCCGGGCGCGGTGGCGGGCGCCTGTAGTCCCAGCTACTCAGGAGGCTGAGGCAGGAGAATGGCGTGAACCCGGGAGGCGGAGCTTGCAGTGAGCCGAGATCGCGCCACTGCACTCCAGCCTGGGCGACAGAGCAAGACTCCGTCTCAAAAAAAAAAAAAAAAAAAAAAAAAAAAAAAAAAAAAAAAAATTTTTAGAAGTAAAAATTTTGGATCAGAGATAATGATCAGTTTATCATAATAAAGTATAATTTAGGAAAGACTGGACAGATGAACTTGTATTTAAAAAGGAGGAAGAATGTATTAAATATTGATGATAGAATGTGAGAAGAATCAGAGGCACTGTGACTTGTTTAGTACAGGAAACTGGGGAAAACTAGTAAGGTTGGAGGTTGGAGATCAAGTTGTGCCATATGCTCTGTCTGATCGTCATCGGGAGCTTCCAGTTGGAGTATTTTCCCAAGCTATGTGGATGAATAAATCAACTTTTCTGGAATGTTATCTCACCACTTTCTCCTAATGTGGATTCTAAGCAGTTTATAAACAATTTATTTCCACTTTGGGGAAAAAAAAATTAGAAATCCATATACTTGTTACATAATCTCACAATGATCTTCTAGCAATACCTCTTCTCACAATTGTCTAGTAGTGATTATAAGATTATTTAATATATATTAAAGATATAAGTTGCAATAGCAAATTTTTACAGAAATCAGGAAAGGAGAAAAAAAAATAAATGCTTTAAGTAAAATAATTTATTTCGCTCTTCAGCACCACCCATCAGCAGTTACTAACAATAGTTGTTGAAACATTTATCACAGTATTTAAATCACTTGCAATCCAAAGACAATATTTCATATGGTTTCCAAGCCAGCATTGCTATAGTTTCTTTTATTTGTTTTCAAGATTGATTTGATGACGAGATTTATAATTTATCTAAATATATCTAAAAAATTAGAAGTTTTAAATATATTCAGATACATTTAACTTTACCTCTGCATTAACATTTTCATATAATTTTAAGATAAGTTATACAGTTTGCTGATAAAGTGACCACCAAATTAATGATTACTTCACTAGTAGGAGGTTTACACCAAAGAGTTAATTTTCATATAAAAAACAATTGATTGCCGTAAGTTTATTTTTAAACAGTTCCATTTTTCATATTTTTATAAAAGTGTGATGCCTGACACATATTGGGCACTTGACATTCACTGAATAAATGCATGTTGTTGGTAATAGGAAGACAGGTACATTATAGACCATGTGTTGGTTTAAGAATCTGGGCCTAAAGGATACGTGTGTATAATTATAGTAAAAACTAAAACTAATTTCTACTCATTAAGGTGTGATTTTTATCATTTCCCATTTTGAAGAATTGAATCCGATTTTATAAAGTTTTTATTTTTTCTGATAGATTAATATCCTGTAAAACTATCAAATTTGGGAGCACAAATAGTACTATAGGTCCAAGACATTTGGAAATGTGTTAGACCTCTGTATTTAAATAGCAAAGAAAAAAATATTTACTAATTTTTTTCAAAACACATACTAATGCTACAGCTGAGAAAAGTCCATTTTCTAAAAATAAGAGATATTAATCTTTTAGTGTTTTCCAAATAAACTTGCAAATAGGGCAAAATCAATTAAAGTGAATAAAAATCTGAGGTGAGAAAAATAAGGTAGAAAGCAAAACAAATCTTACAGTAAAATACTGGATAAAATAGCAGCAGGTTTGTCTTCTGGAACAGGATGCAAATGACACCAATTTGCTCCTCAAATTACCTAAGATCCAAGAGGGAAAATGCTAGTGTGCATAGCGATGAGTCATCTTTTATATTCTAAGTATGATTTGCACTTTTATGCAACTTCCTAAACAAGGAAAGTCAACATACCTGTAGCAGAGCTTTTTGTAAAGTTTTTATTCATTGTTTTCATTATTATGCACTTTTGACTTTGTATTACTAAGGTTTCCTTAGCCTCACTTAAGAGTGTCTTAAGTGTTTTAGATGGCCACGCTCATCTGTATGTATAGTTGAGCCTGTGGCTGTGGAAAACAAAATTAAGGTAGCTGATGTGTTCATAGATAAATTGGGTGAGCATAAAGACTTGGATATAGTTATAGCATCATATAATTAGGAAATCTATTTTGCATTCTCTTTTATGGATTTTGAATCATTATAGTATACAGTGATCAGAAAATGTCTTTTTCAATGTATTTCTTTGGGGGGTGGTCATGGTGAGAATATGAAATGCAACATTGGGAATAGGGATCTTAAAATTCTCAGGCTATATAAACAGTTAAGTTGATGGAGCTCTTTCCCCGCTAACAGCTACCCCTTATGATTTCTGTGAAAAGTGAATCAGAATGATAACATAATTTTAAGAGTGAACCTTTAAGCAAATTAATAAGCCAGAATTGAATATTGGTCAAGTAAGAGCCAATTAATGTATCTATAGTAAAATAAGAATATGTAATTATATATTTTAATGTATGTGATCCCCAGGGTTTGTATTTACTGTGAATTTCTGCAAATGTCTTCATTATTTTGAAAAAAACATTTTGAAGTGAAAAGAGTAAGTACAGAGGCAAAACAGAAGAATGAGAGAGAAAATGTAATCATTGGAATCATTAACCTTAGAAATAATTTTTTCCCTTTAGGCTTTATCATGATTCAATCTATATGTTATTAGGACCTCTTATTAGCAAATTCAATTTCTACTGGGTGTACTTCAGAATACGTTGTCTCTGCGCCTCCCATAACCTGAAATTTTAACTTTATTTATCAAGTATCTAAATATACACATATACATAACATTAATTTCATGAATCATAATATAAAACTACTCCAGGGCCAGTTGCGGTGGCTCACGCCTGTAATCCCAGGACTTTGGGAGGCTAAGCGGGGTGGATCACCTGAAGTCAGGAATTTGAGACCAGCCTGGCCAACATGGTGAAACCCCATCTCTACTAAAAATACAAAAAATTAGCCAGGCGTGGTAGTGGGGGCCTGTAATCCCAGATACTTGGGAGGCTGAGGCAGGAGAAACACTTGAATCCGGGAGATGGAGGTTGCAGTGAGCAGAGGTCCCGCCACTGAACTCCAGCCTGGGCAACAAGAGTGAGACTCTGTCTCAAAAAAAGAAAGAAAAAAAGCAAAACAAACAAAAAAAATCTACTCCTACTATTTTATAATCTCACCTTCTACAACAGAAAATAAATGAGATAATATTAATACTCTTACAAGGAAAGATGCATTTCTGCTGACTTCCTGAAGACAATCAATCAGACAACCCACAGCTTAGCTTGAAAACACAAAACCGCTTGTGGTCATGAGCAAGACTTTTCTGAGTCAGATAAAATAAAAACCCAAACTCGTGTCCCAATTTGCTGCATGCTCTCAATGCTGCTTTCTCACAATTCTTCTGTGCCAATTATTTTCCCTTTTAAGAAGTTCCTGAATTGATTGTGTTGTTCATTATCTCTTATGTCTTTATTTTTGCTTAATTTCTACAATGGGTTTACCCTTCTTGATTTCTTGAAGGAGATTCTGTACTATTTTATTAAGCTCATTTGTTATTTCTCATTTCCTATAATAATTTGCCAGGAACAAGTGGGTACCAAAAATATGGCTTTTTATTTCCATAAAAAGTAAGTCCTCATATTTACACATTGTTTATCTTAGCTTGTATTTCTTAAACATTAAATCCTGAGTCAATGGTTCTTAATGACAACTTTCTTCTCATTTGTCATTTGTGATTAATTCGTGACTTCAGTTTTGGGAGTCATGGTTTTCTCCATGTGAAAAATGTCAATCAAAATTGCTAAAATCTTAGTCACTGTTTATTCATCATTCTTTGATTAGCTGTTCTCCTACATTATTATTTCTAAACTCAGGGGCTCTTATATTTATTTATTCATTCATTTCTTCATTTATTTATATAAAATGCCTTTAACATTATTCTGGACCCTGTTAGGTAGTATTATTTCTCATGTTGTTGTATTTTCCTTACATTCGTGTATATATTTCATAGGGAAATTTTGACCTACATATTTTAGTTTAAATTGTATTAAACTGAATCTTACCATATGGTTTATCAGTATTAGAATGTGTTTGTTAGTATACTGCTTTCCATTCTAAACATTCAAAAACAGTGTTGTTTTTGTGAGCGTCTAGTCTACCATAGCCTAATTCTAATTCAATTGGTTAAATGGTTGGTTTAAGGATTACTTCTTTTCGTCCGCTACTGCACAGAAATACATATTTTTTTTTCCTAAAACTCTCATAGCATATAGCATACAGAACTGGCTCAGATCTAAAAACTGAAGATTGTTGTATTTTTAAGGGTTACATTTTATCTTGTTTCAAGTAATTATGTTAAGCTATTGGCTTTTGAATATTCATTTTTCGTAATTTTATCCTAAATTCACACACATTGTGCCTGACACAGAGATAGATTTGTTCTTTATTACTCACAGTAAATAATGAGTGCATTGTCTCCCCCTTTGTTCTCATGCTTACTGCTGGGATGATGCAATGAGAATTCAATGTAATTCTCCCTACAAAAGTAGCCAGGTACTCTACAGGCAAGCCAGGTACTCTACAGGATAAAAGTATGCTCTACTTACAAGGGGGAGGAGACAGTTTTCCCAAACTCCACCTGAAAAGATCTCTTTGGAAAAGTAATGGACCTAAGTCTTTATTCCAAACTTACAGTATGTAAAAAGATTTTCTGTAGTAACCAGAAAGCTGAATGTGTCTGAGTTTTTAGGGCATGAAGACAACTTCACATTCAGCGGCTTTATTCCTTTTGACATATAAATACACAGAGAAATAACTCTCTAGGCTCTTTCCCACAGGGGCTTAACCTAGGGACCTAGTACAGGGTGTAACCATTTGGCTCTGTCTGGCAAGTAAGAGAAAAAAATATTTATCGCTTCAAATCAATGGAATCTATTAGACACATGTCTAAAGATCTAATTCTCATAGTATGTGAAGTCTCAGGAGACTAAAATCTTTTGCAGTAGCAAGGAGAAATTCAGGGGCATGTATTTCCTGATATAGAGAGAAACTCATATAACTTCAGGGCAATTTTCAATCTGTACATCAGACTTTGCTTTGTAAAAATATACCCAAAACATAGCATACAACATCTGTACGTAGGCTATGTCATGGCTTCACCAATCTACATTGATTTTGGCTAATATTTGTTGAACTTAGTTATGTATCTGCATTTTGCCTGGTTTTTCATGTGTTCTCTAATTTCTCCTGAAGCCAGAAGTTTAGTATAGGCAAGTCCTTCTCACTGCAGTGGTAGCGTCACTGGTGACAAACAAAAATTCCTCAAATCATTTGTATTTTGAGCCTCTGCTAGGTATGGGCACACCATCACTTTCACCATTTTTTCATGGCCAAAGTAATTTAAATGGTTGATCCTTGCATAAAAAGCATAGCACTGAAAACTTATATGGCATTTTCCCTGGAAGGGAGCAAAATGGGATATGAATTTATATGCAATATAGTAATATAGATATTTAGGGGATGGTGGCAGGCGGAGAAATTAGAGGCTTTGCTCACAAAGAACCAGTTTTTGATGTGTAAATTAGATTTTGGAGAAGTAATCCTCATGGATAAAAATAAAGAGATGGCTGTGGTGATGTTGAGCGACAGTACAGCAAGGATATATGATTCTTCCGTCATTTGTGTTGTATGCACATATATGTGGTTATATTATTTTTTCAGACACATTTGTCATAGATCTAAAATGAGGTTTTTAAAATGCTATGAATATATACACCTATTATGTACCCACACAAATTTAAAAAAAAATAAAAAGTTCACATATGTTTTAAAGTGTACAAAATTAAAGTAACAGCATTATGATTCGGGAATAAATATATAAATGTGCAATGAAGAGACCATATATACAGAGAGAACTCTGACTGATAGCCTCAACAACCAGCCCAGGAATCCAATCCACAAGCTATGCAGCAATCAGCTCCAGAGTGTCTACACTTGGTCTAACTCACTTGAGTTCATTTTTGCTCTCTGCCTCCAGTTTTCACTTCAGGACCACCAAGAGAAAGCCAAATATACTGCACTAACCTATCACGTAAGATGACCTTCTTCTACTCTTAGCTTCCAGACATATGTCATCTCCACCTTCCCCAAGACAGCAACCTCCAATCAGAGTATATCTGACGGCTTCCCTTTTTTAAGCTATAAAGCTTTCTCAATTCTCTGTCTGCATTTGAGTTTTTGCCAAATCAAAATGATGATGCTGACTCACTTGCAAACTGAATGAATAAATAACCTTTGCTTCTTTTCAAATGTGCGTAGTCTTCATTTATTTCCACAATATATTATCAAGACATATTTTAAAAACCAATAAATTTTTTCTTGCTTCAGAAAATCAAATTTTAAATGTAGTTTTGCAGATTTAAAAAAAACAACAGGTGAAAGTTATGCCAATAGAAGATAGGACGGGCATTTTAAATAGCATATCACCTTCTTATATATTCAGAATAAGTCTTTCCTCCCATCCAATCATACTTCACTGCAATTATACATTCTTGTAATTAAATGGCTGTCTTAAATTGTTGTAATGATATCATGACTCAGAAAACTTTATTTTACTCTTTAGTGTTAAATTATTTGTAGTGGGTATCTACCAAAAATCTTACAGTTTATGGAATCTTTCTTCAGAATATCTTAATTGTAGACTACATGAAATAACTTACACCCAAATTTTCATTATTTCACAACTAGTCAAGCTAGGGCACAACTCACCATAAGCAATAAATACATTTGACTGACAATGATCCATGGAAAGTTGTCTAGGTCATACTTAGGGCAACATCATAAGTTAGGCACAAAGAAGAGATGGTAACTTCTTGCATTTTAAGGACTTTTGAAGGAAGAGGTTTCATGGCTGTAAGTCACTCTAATATGTAAATAGCTCTCCCTAACAGGGAAAAATTATTTGTGAAACTCTTTGTGTTGTATGTGAGAATGTTGACTTTGAGTCTAATACAGAAATAGAGATAGGTTAGACATCTTTTTCTATGCCATTGTTACATGCGAACATTTGTGAAGTAGGGAGTCAACTATTCTTGTTTTTCTTTTCCATGACTAGGGATTTTACTTATGAAATATTTTACTTAAGTTATTATTTCTTCTCTGAAATATTTTTGTGGGTTTCTTGAATTTATAAGCCTTGAACAGACACAGCGATTTATAAATAAACTGTTAGAGGTTTAATAGAAATTATCTGATATTTTGCTCTTCAATAGCATATTTTACAGACTACTGCTGCACATTGTAAACAATGTGACTTGATTAAAATAGTTTTTGTGTGCTGTATACATGTATAGACATACACGTGCAATGTATATAGATACTATATATATATATAAAAAATACTTTTTAATAGTGTCTGTGTCCCTTTTGGAATCGGATATAATACAAAAGAGATATTTGTTTTCTATTAATTGCTGTCTATGTGCAAAAAAATTTGTTACAGCTATGGCTTATGGAATAATATACATTGAAGATAAAGCAAATATTCTTTCAGTATTCAACATTTTCATATGTACAGCCGAAACATTAAAATGTGTTCTCTTAATTTGTCCTGTTTAAACTATTTATATTTTGTTATAAGTGCAAAGGCCAGTGTGTCTTTTGAAAAAAAGTGCATTTTTAAAATTAAGAAACAATTTTAAATGACTTTACAATGTTTAACATATGTAAAGCTCTTGCAGTAGTACCAAGGGGCATGCTAGTACTATATAAGTGTTTGCTATTATTATTAGTGTTAGTATGACTCTTATTAAGAACCATTTAGATAGAAATTTCAGAGTAAGTTTTCACTAAATGTAAGGTATAATATCTTCAACATTTCAATATTATAACACTAGATTAAAAAGATGTGGTACATAATATTGTTACACCCACTTACAGGAGAATAAAAGTTTCTCACTGCTACAAAACAAAACAAGGTCTATATCACAGTGGTTGTGGTCATTGTATTTAATCTTCGATGGTTTGTTCACAATTATTTTTATCAATCTCTTCAGAATGCAATGCTTACCTTAAAGTGGAAAGATTACATTTGAAGTTGTATAATTGGTTTGTACTCATTTGTAGTTAGGCTACATAGTATTAAAAGAAAAACAACTTTTTTGCAAACTTTTTAGCAAAGTTAAAACTTTTGGCCCTTGCTTGATATAATAATTGGGGCCCTTGAAACTGTTATTGCCTTTCTTTATTTGCTTGAGTTTTTAAATGTTTGTTACTAACTGTAGTATAAATGCTAAGTATCCTAGTGGGCATGTTTGTATGCCATACCTCTGGAAGAAAACATATTATATAATTATATGAGTTCAATTGCTGTAATAATTTGCACACCCAAAGCCATGACTCAGAGAGAGTGAAGTTTATTGAAAGATCTAAATCCCACCAGAGAAAAAAAAAAGGTGGTCTAATGGATGTCAAAGCATTGTAGCCCATTATATTCTAGGAATGCTATGTAGAATATCCACCCCACTAAATTAGGACAAATAGTATTAGAAATTCAGGAGGAAAAGTGAGCATGTTACCAATTTTGTGTTTCTTTGTTCTTTTATGGTAAAACCTAGGCATATTATATTATATTTTGCAATTTAACTCACTGTCTTTTACTCTTTTCCTAACTGCAAAATGTAATGTAAACAGTTTAAAATGAATGAGGTTACATACCAACTTGTCCTTGTATTCTTTTGCGGCATTACTGTACCCAGGTTATGGATTCTGTTCCATAACACGTAACTGTCTTACACCTATAGCAGATAACAAGTCATTTGAAAGGAGGGAATGCTTTTTTACATATTATCACAATGCAATTTTGTAATCTTATATACTTAATACAATAGGTAATATAATGAACACTTCAGGATTGCAAAATGATAACTTGTATGAGAATGAGTACAATACAGGAATTCTGGCATAATACTAAAAGGACAGCTTTGTACGATTATGAATAATTCTTGGTAGGAGAATTGAGCCATTTGATGCAATACAATAAAAAACTTGGCTTGCAGACATGGTTATTTGCATTGCTGGAAGTAGATTAGCAATTCTCCCAGAAGGAAATTATTTTTAGAAAGTGTATGATAAAAATAGTAAAGAATTGAATAAGTTAATGATTCATTCAGCAACTCTGGTAATGCAGCATAGTCTATAGGTTACATATGTGTTTAGGTAAATAATAAAGAAACTGGGGATACCAAGTTGAAGGAGAAATAGAAGTGTTATATGATTCTTGCAGGAAAAAAAAATCTATTCCATTCAATTTAATATTTGAAGCAAATGCAGCAACAAGACCTGATGTCTATCCATTGATTAGTGTACTTAGTTTTCAAATAGAATGCCACAGATAAATTAATGTAAAATTGATAAATGAAAAAGAAAAATGCCTGAAAAGAAATAAACATGTGGCAACAATAAATCAACAAATTGCACTTCTAATGAGGACAAAGAAATAATAGAAAGAAAGGGAAACTGTGGAATTTAAGAATACAATAAGTAAAATTTAAAAATCAACTAAGGTAAACCAACTTTAGATTCGTAATGTCAGAAAAGAATTGATAAATAGAAATTGACTTTAAAAATGTAAAATACAGAGAGAAAAAACAAGTTTGAGCCTAAAAAATAAACAGAACCTCACAGACCTGTAACAAAACATCACATATTTTAGCATAACTACAAATGGAGTCCCAGAAGATTGAAAAAAAAAAGAGAAAAGTAACTTTGAAATCCATTTTTCTCTTATTTTGTTTATTAATGGTTAATAAGCATGTGGAAATATGTTCAACATCATTATTAATTAGGAAAATAAAAAATCTCCAAGAATATATTTCTGTATATTATTAGAATTGTTATACAAACAAGCAAAGTAAAGCTGTAAAGAAACTCAAATCATTCTATTATTCTGAGGTTAATATAAAATTGCACATCCATTTCAGGAACAGTTAGTTTCTTAAAATGTTAAATATAAATTTACCCTACAACCAAATATATATCCAAGAAAAGACAAGTACGTAAGTGTTTAGAAAGTGTTATTGACAATAGTCATAAAAGTGGAAACAATTCAAATGCTCTTCAACTTGTGGAGGGATAAATAAAATGTGATATATCAATACAATAAAATATTATTCAGCAAATTAAAAGGAGTAACCACTGATACACAGAACAACTTAGAAGAATCTCAAAAATATTATGAATGAGTAAGGGAACTCAGATCCAAAAGATTACACATTGTATGTTCCATTTATATGAAAGCTTTAGAAAAGATAAATTAAAAGAAAAAGAAAACAGATAAGCTCTTGCCTTGAGCTAATAGGAGAAGCAGGGGTTAAGGAAAATTAATACAAGGGAACTTTTGGGGTAAGGAAATATTCCAAACCTGAACTGTGTTTTTGGTTGCACAACTCTACAAATGTATTAAATCATTGAATTTTAAACTTATGAGGGATGAACTTTATGTTTTGTAAATCATCCATCAATACAACTGTTAAAAAGTACTGAAATCACCATTAATCAAGAGTATGAGGTCTAAAAAATGGCATTGTCCATGGAGGATGGCATTGCAGTCATAGCCTGTGATTATCCCTGTAGTATACAACATGTAGGAGACATAAAAGCAGTGTTAAATTATTTTAACCTTCTTATTGCTATTACACATGGAAGGTGAAGAGCTGGTGAGTCTTGAAACTGCATACAATGGGCAGTAAAAACAGATGACCATTCCAGAGGAAAGCACAGATCTTTTATTCAGGAGCAAAATACATTTGTTTAAAATTACAGATACAGTTCTATAGAATTATTATATACGGTAATTCAATTTTCCTTAAAAGGATCACGAGAGAAACTTGCTATGTGTTATAAATGCCTCAGCATGGTTCTGAGGTTAATGTATATTGGCTGTAGATAACTGAAGTTAAAACAAATGTCAGAGTTCATTGTGGCCCGATTCCTCTCATCCAAGGAAGAAAAGGTCCTAAAAAAATAAGAAATTTTTGTCTAATTAACGCAGCAGAAAATATTCTTACTTTAACATAGTTTTTCTAAAGAATATTAAGACCATCATATACAATGTATGCATTGTATATTTTCGCTCTTTCCAAGCAGAAAGCCAGAAACTGGACAAAACACTCATTTTGTCAAACCATTTTATTGCTTCATAGGGGCATATTGTACTTATTGCCACTGTAGGTCCAAAATTTTTCTTATTTTAAATACTGAAATTGTCCTTGTCTTTTTTTTTTTTGTCCTTGTCTTTCCATATTGTAGAAAACGATTTGTTTAAGTTATCTTGATAGGCTTCTGCAGATGACAGAAAATGATATCAACTTGTTTATTACAGAAAATATTTTGTCGTAATCTGAGTTTGAATATAGATTTATTAAACATGTTCAGTTGTCTATGCCCAGGGAAGAAAAAAGAAAATCAAATAAATATGTGGGTTTCTGAGTATGTGTATATATTACCATCAGGAGACACCTGCTAGCAATTTTATTACACACTCCACAAATGTTTTTTATACAGTGGTCAGTTATGGCTGCTCAATAACGTTTAAAAATATTTTACAAAGAGATATGAAAGACAATGCCAACTGACATGAAACTCAACTAAATAATACTTTTTGGATTAAAAGCCATCTAGGTACTATAATTGCTCAACATAATGAAACTTAATAGAAAACAGACAAGCTAGTACAGCAAAAATAAAATAAATAAATAAATAAATAAATAAATAAATAAATAAATAAATAAAATAAAACAGACAACAAGTGTGTTTATGCAAACTGTAGTGCAGAGAATGGATCATGTTAGAGAATTCATATGGAAAAAATATGTCTGATTATTAAAAAGGAGGCTCTTTTGATAGGCTATGGTTTATTTTAGAGCAATTAAATACTGAACTAGAGTTGTTAAAGTGTACTTATTAACATCTAAAGTATGAAAGGGTCAGTAGATAGACAGTAAGTCATTTGTCTGGTAACAATTTCTCCAGTGCCAGTAGTAACAGGCTCTTGTCTGCATCAAGAAACAAAAGAGATATATAAAGAATCATATGCAGTCAGAAATTCCTGAGTAGTACCCCCCCCACCAAAAAAATATATATATTTTATTTCAGGTAAGGCTGAATCACAACCACATCTGTAGAAAGAAGTAAGCACACTTCCAGAGAGTTCAATCCAGAAGTTCAGCATTTGGGCAGGTTTAGCAGATGAATCTTGGAAAAAGACTGGTAAAGTGCCTGAAAGAAATATCCTCAGCAATTCCTGGCATAAGAGAACATTGATTAGTAATGCAATCCTCATTTACCACCGAGAAAGAAGAAAACAGTCCTGCTCTTTGCAAGGGATCAATGAATCCATGGGGGGATAATGTGAAAATTTTATTTTATTTTTCTTGTTTTGGGCTTGGCTGACAGCAGGCCACAATAAAAAAGTTGGGGAGATACATTCAGAACAAGAGTTTAGATTTGGTGCCCAGAAGTTGATTAATTTGGGTATAGTGAAAGGGCTAAACACTGTGCATATGTTCATTCCCTCTTACTGCTAAACCCAATTCCACCAGCCATCAGTATGAGACAAAAGACAATGAAAAGAGAGACAGTCATCCAGAGGGGCACGAGACTTAAAGGGAACCAGGTTCAGGAAAAGGGAGTGGGAAGTGACATGATCCACACAGGACATGGTTTCTTCATGGACTATGGATGGGCTGTGTTTCTGAGTGAGAAAACCTGAGCCAGTCATAAGAGAAGGAAGAACCCTCACTTGAAAATCACCTTCCCAATTAATAGTTTGTGAGTTCTGTGCCTATAATTTTTGTTATCTTTTTTGGGGGGAGAACAAAACACATTTAGAAAATCAAAGACAAGGCAATATTAAGGAACAATAAACAAAGACGAGGATATAGAACAATTTTATATTTTAGGGTCCATGCACTAAAATAAAAAGACCAATTAATATTCTAACGTTAAGCACTGACCTTAAAATATATTGTTGCCAGAGAAAATAAATTATAAAATGAGACTGAACTATAAGAATGGTTATTGTTTGGTATTGGCACACACTTTATTTCCTTGCCTTGATTCCTTTTTATTATATAGAGGCCCTTTTTATTTCTGATTGACTGAAGTACATGGAAGATGACAAATTCACTATACACTGGAATTAAGTGTTCTATGATTAGGACTGCAACACAGAAAAAGTTTAAAAGCTTGAGAAAATTTAGTAACATGATTTATTATTGTATGGGCAATAATATGGGCAAGGCTAGGCCTGAATGACATATAATTTCTAAAATATCATCATGTTAATAAGATAGTGGTTAATTTTTTGTTCTGCCACTGTCTCTCCTCTACCATATAGGTAAGCACTCTAGAACACTTGACCTCCAAGGCTGCCAGTAGGTGAGGGAGAGGAAAGATATTCCAAAGATGATTTTTTTTTTTTTTTTTTTTTTTTTTGAGACGGAGTCTCGCTCTGCCGCCCAGGCTGGAGTGCAGTGGCCAGATCTCGGCTCGCTGCAAGCTCCGCCTCCCGGGTTTACGCCATTCTCCTGCCTCAGCCTCCCGAGTAGCGGGGACTACAGGCACCCGCCACCTCGCCCGGCTAGTTTTTTGTATTTTTTAGTAGAGACGGGGTTTCACCGTGTCAGCCAGGATGGTCTCGATCTCCTGACCTCGTGATCCGCCCGTCTCGGCCTCCCAAAGTGCTGGGATTACAGGCTTGAGCCACCGCGCCCGGCCTCCAAAGATGATTTTATGGCTTGTGCATGGAAAAGGTATGAATCATGTCTATCAACATTTCACTAGCTAAGACAGAGTTATATGACTATCCAACAGCAATGGAAGCTGGAACATGTACTAACTTGTGTGCCTGTGAAGAAAAGAAAAGGCACATTGGTGAGGAGCAAGAGCATTTCTAGTTACAGCTATTTTAGAAAAATGTTTGGTTTTAAGAAAATAGATATATAAACATCATATAAAGTTTAACGGTATATTTTAGTGGAAATTTGGAGCATAAGTAATTGAGCCACAGTAACATTTTGAGTTATAAATTAATGTCAGAGTTTCCTTAATGTTAAAATCACACCAATTCTGCATTCTTTAAGCACAGATAAACAAGCAACTCACATATTATCCTTGGATTCCTTCCACAATATTTTCAGGAATTTCTCGCTAGTAATATTTTTGTCCAAAAAATCCCATTCTACCACTTTTATGCCATCTTTCTCTACTACTGGAGCACAGCACCTCTGGCTGCTTCTGTGTTTTTAATTTCTCTTCTGCTCTCTTGCTCATCATAATTCCATTCTGTAAGTCATATTTTCACGCAGTGGTAATTTGATTTTGAGAAAGAAGCAAATATCTTTCAAAACTGTCAAAAGTCCATGTAAATCAGGTTAGTACTTAACAAAGAAACAATAAAAGCTGGGAGGATACCAGATGTACAATTCTATGGACAACCTAACTTGCCACTGGTGTTCAAATTCTAAAATCCTGCACTCATTCCCTGCTTCACTAGAGCAGGGCACCATCACTGATTGGAAGAGAGAATGGTGTACTCTCTGAGTCCACCCTCATATCTCTTCACATGGAACTCTTGTCCTCCAGCTTTTCCTACCTCTGAAACAAGAACAGAAAATTTTCTCACATTACTCTGTTCAAGATAATTCTATGCTTCCTGAAACCAAAATATACCAGGACAACATGTTGTACATAGGGTTCAATAATTGATAAAGTGGAGCAGAATAATCCCTGAAGATAGAGGTGTACATCCAAACTTTCGGCCTCCCTAGGCCACGTTGGAAGAAGAAAAATTGCCTTGGCTCACAAATAAAATACACTAACACTAACAATAGCTGATAAGCTAAAAAAAAAAAAAAAAAGAAAAGAAAAAGAAATGAAAACCTCAACAAAATCTCATAATGTTTTTAGAAAGTTTACAAATTTGTGTTGGACTGTATTCAAAGCTGCCGTGGGCCACATGTGGCCCACTTGTTGAACAGGCTTGCTTTGAGAGGAAAAACAAACAAACAAACAAAAAACTTTCAATAATTTTTAAGAAGCATAGATCTATTAACAAATGTATTAATAAATTATATTGTTACACATCCTAGACAATGTCTTTATTATTAGATTTCTAAACAATTTTAAGAATGTTCTTATTTTGGTTATTTTTACATTTACCTACAACTTAAAAGTGACACACTTGGAAATGAAAATTTAGTGAAATAATTTCAAAGTCTAATAGAAGTGGCAATGTGATGAAATGCTCTACATTAAATAAAATATTTTTTTATATTTGCAAATCTATCTTAATACCTATAGGTTGTTGAAACTATATTTTATTGAGTAATATTCTTATATATTTGGAAACATCCTATATATTTAATCTGCAGCAAAGTTTATAAAGAAAATCATAGTAATAACATATTTTATAAGAATAAAAAATCACAATTTTGAAATTTAAAATATGTTCAACATAATTATAAGAAAACAGATTTGAATAGCAACAAGATTATTTTTATTCTGGGGAATAATTTTGTATTGTATAAATGGTTATAAGATTTATGAAATAAAGTATCAGTTTATTCAATATATCAATATGAGATTCAAAATTTGTGGACTATATCTCAAACATCAAGCTTAATAATGAAAGATATTTCAACTGTATATTACAATGTACTTTTGAAATTCTAAAAGAATATTGGCTGGTAAAGGTACCTGAGTCAAAATCTATTATATGCCATTTTTATAGTAATAGATTATGGGTGAGTAGTTCATTTGACAACAGCCCCTGTCATCAATATTCTGAATACAATGTAGCAAACAAAATTGAAATGTTAGAACAAACAGTCCAATAATATATTATTCTTTCATTTTTATTTAAAATTCATCTTAATCAAAAAATAAAACAGCTGTCTTAAATTTTCTGATAATTTGTAAAAGTATTGCAAATATTTATTTTCAAAAAAGTTACACATGGTTATACTTAGTGATTATAGTATTAGGTTCTATTAGTTGGATTATATGCCAAGCATTGTGTCTAAAGTTTAATTCTTTACTTGAGTATTTTATTCTTAAATATTTTAGTAGGGCTTAAAAATGTTTGCTGTTTAAATACCTGGTTTTATATTGTGTTTCTTGCCATGACCTTATATAGTTTATCAGATAAATCTTTCTATCTGATGCCTGAACCATGAGAGGTGAGTATAATATTAATGAGCTGTTTATCTAACCTGTTATTCGATATCCTCTATTTAAATCACCATTTAAGAAATATAATTTAAAACATAAATTTAAAATAAATTTCCCTAAGTACTAATATGTCTTATTTTCCAGTAAACTACATAGCTTCCTAAGCATAGTATTGAGAATAATAGTGAGTTAAAATTATCATTTTTTTGCATCTAATTCCTAACTACATAATTTTGTGGTATTTAATCAAATTATTCAACCTGATCAAGACACAATGTCTTCATCTAGAATTAATAATAGTATACATATGCTGAAGATATGGTAAGTTTTAAATTTAAAACAGTATGTGATAGAACTCTCTAAATTTCAAATACGAATTCAAATGTTAGTAATTATCATATTTGTAATAAATTAAATGATTATGGTTTGCACCAGGCATCAATGAATTGAAGTCCAGTCAGGCTGCTTGTTTCAATCAATAAAATTTAATTGGAACATTGTCATGCCAAATTGTTTACATATTGTCTCTGATTGCTTTCTTGCTACAAAGGCAGAACTGAGTAGTTACAGCAGAGACCATGCAGCTTGCAAAACTGAAAATATTTACTCTCTGGCTGATTATGAATTAGTTTATTAACCTCTGATTTGTGCTATTAATTATGTAAATGTTTTAGTTTTTGTCATCAAGACTGCTGGACTTATAAATGCCATTAAAACAATAGTGTCTTATGAAATATTAAACCTTCATAAATTCTTATGTCCTATTTTTAAAACCTTCAATTATTACATTGATCTATAAGTGTGATTGTTTTTATTACTTACAACATGTGACTCAGATATCACTGTTAATTAGCATGTATTTTATCACAAGTTCACAGATTTTTTTAAAGTTTGTTTTGTGTGTGTATTTGTGAGATTAATATAAAAAGATCATTGGTGCTTCTTTCTATTCTTATAGGCATGGATGAATGTAACCAAGTTAATAGCATATACATATATAAATATAAATGTATAAACATATATTTATGCCTATATATCAAATGTCACATATCACATATCATTCGCAGATAGACAGATAGTTATATATGAATATTTTCATGTTTCTGCTGGGAAGTTTTAGTTAAGACTTTAATTTCTGAATTAATTAATTAATTAATTAATTAATTTATGTATGTGCTTACCTTCTTATTTTTGTTTCCAGGGCTGAGGATGGTAGTCCCATCTTCACCTATTTTCTCTTCCTGTCTTCAGTGATACAACTGTCTTCAGGCACTCACACTGCTTCCTATGTATTAAGGCAGCATAGATATCCTATAAGGGAACTGAACATGATGGGGAAGCTGGTTGTTCACCTTCATCTAACTTTTTACAGTGTAGAAACAATGAGTTGGTGGAAAATTTTCTGCACCCTTGGTGCTGGGCAGAATGAGCATGCGAGTGATATGGATGTGGAAGTCCAATTCACTTACCACCTGCTCAGAGATTTTCACTTCTCTGTGACCCCACAAACTATCCTTTCTTCATTTTGAGCCCTGAGTTATTTCTGGTGATAAACTCAATGCTGTATATTTGGTTTTGGTTTTCTTTGTGGAGAGATAAGACAGTTTTCTTCTATGCTGCCATTTTGGAACCCTGAATTTATTTTATTAATGTTCTTCCATTTGAGTTGAGTTGTGAAAATGTTTGGAATCTCTTACTATTTTATATGCAAAGTACATCTATGTACTTTTCTATAATCAGTTTTGCTATAATCAGTTTGTGCTCTAGCACAAAATATAAGTTCTTATGCAAGACTGTGCACTGAGAAAACTAGAGGGCTTATGGAATAATGTTAAAAACTTAGAAAAACACATTTTTAAAATGCAGAATCCTAATTAAGTGTCCCAGAGTTTTACATATGATCATTTTTTAATAAATCCATAATATATAGAAAATACCTGAAGTTTACCTGTGGAAGGATTACAGGTTGTGAGTTATTCTGAAGTGATGGATGGATGATAATCTGAAATTTGATGGAGTGTTATGCTGTAAGACCATGTGACACAATGGCAGTGGTAGATGTTTAAGAGGTATGGTGTGTGTATTTGTGTCTATGTGTGTCTGTGAATTGATTTGGTTGTGAGCAATTTTCCACATTCATTTAATTTCCCACACATGAAATAATGCATAAGCAAATGTGAAATTTGCATTATTCTAAAATTGTTCATTAGTATATCAATTGCCTCAGAATAAATTTGTATTTATAAGCAAGTGTTACAGCAGAGCTTAATATACATGGAGACCATTTCTCAATCTTTTCTTCTTTGTTTATGCTAGTAAACTGTGATACATCATACAGACATGAACATCTTTCTTCTTTACTTAAGCCTACAGTCTGGAAAAATTCCAAGGCATGATGTCCCAGGTTGCCTTATCCAAAGTCTTTACTTCCATACTATCCAGCAACTAAATAGTCTCCTAAGCAGAATAAATCCCTTTGCCCAAAATGAAAAATAATGAGAATTTAAAAAGCCATAATAGCAAGTCTTTGAGAGGACCCAGTCTGTAAGATCACAATTTTCATAGCTAAACAAAATAAATCTGTTATATTCCAGTTTCACTGATTTTTCTCTATGATCACATATTATTTATTATTTCTCTATATCTATTTGGAAATATTTATTTGGTAGAATAGTAATTCCAAAGTTAAGTGGTGTATTAAAATTATATATTGTATTTGCTACAAAAATAAACATTAATTTACAAAATTATATTGACATAAAAATATACTGTATCAGCATTCTTACAAAACTCATAAAGTTTGTTTTAAAAAAAATCTTGTCCACACTGTGCCCTCTGTTACACAATTTGGTGAAAATAAATTTCTAGAATGTTTAGAAAAATTTCTCATATCCCCAATGTTAGCCTCACATTTGTTCTTCCCAAATCAAATTTAGAGAATGAAATGATGAATAAAGAATCAAAGTTGTGCTCACTTTGGCAGCACATATAATAATATTGGAATGATACAGAGAAGACTAGCACGGCTCCTGTACAAGGATGACACATAAATTCATGAAGCATTCCATATTTTTACACCAATAGACAAGCAGAGAGCTAAATTACAAATGAAATCCCATTCACAATTGCTAAAAAGAGAATAATATACCTAGGAATACAGCTAACAAGGAAAGTAATGGGCCTGTTTAAAGAGAACTACAAATCACTGCTCAAGGAAATAAGAGAGGACATAAACAAATGGAAAAACATTTCATGCTCATGGATAGGAAGAATCAATATAGTGAAAACGGCCATACTGTCCAATGTAATAATAGATACAATGCTATTCCCATTAAACTACCATTGACATTCTTCACAGAATTAGAAAAATCTAATTTAATATTCATATGAAACCAAAAAAGAGTCTGTGTAGCCAAGAACATCCTAAGCAAAAAGAACAAAGCTGGAGACACCATGCTACCCAACTTCAAACTATGCCAAAAAGTTACGGTAACCAAAGCAACATGGTACTGGTACAAAAACAGACACATAGATCAATGGAACATGATAGAGATCTCAGAAATGAGAACAAACACCTACAACCATCTGATCTTCAACAAACCTGACAAAAACAAGCAATGGAAAAAGGATCCCTGATTTAATAAATGGTATTGGGAAAACTGGTTAGCTGTATGCAGAAAATTGAAACTGGACCCCCTTCCTTACACCTTATGCAAACATTAGTTCAAGACGGATTAAAGACTTAAATGTAAAACCCAAAACTGTAAAAACCATATAAGAAAATTGAGGCAATACCATTCAGGACATAAGTACAAGCAAAGATTTCATGAAGAAAACACCAAAAACAATTGCAACAAAAGCAAAAATTGATATATGGGATCTAATTAAACTTAAGAGGTTCAGCACAGCAAAAGACATCAGAGTGAGCAGACAACCTACAGAATGGAAGAAAATTTTTGCAATCTATACATCTAACCAAGGTCTATTATCTAGAATCTACAAGGAACTTAAACAAATTTAAAAGAAAAAAAAAATCCCATTAAGAAGTGGGCAAAAGACATGAACAGGCACTTTACAAATGAAGACATTTATGTGGCCAAAAACCATATGAAAAAAAAAAAAAAAAAAACTTAACCTCACTGATCATTAGAGAAATGCAAATCAAAACCACAATGAAATACCATATCATGCCAGTAGGAATAGCAATTACTAAAAAGTCAAGAAACAACAGATGCTGGCAAGTCTGTGAAGAAACAGGAACACTTTTACACTGTCGATAGGAATGTAAATTAGTTCAACCGTTGTGTAAGAAAACAGTGTGGTGATTTCTCAAAGACCTAGAACCAGAAATACCATTTGACCCAGCAATCACATTACTGGGTATATACCCAAAGAAATATAAATTATTTTACTATAAAGAAGCATACATGTATATGGTCATTGCGGCACAATTCACAATAGCAAAGACACAGAATCAACCCAAATGTCCATCAATGAGAGACTGAATAAAGAAAATGTGGTTTATATACACCATGGAATGCTATGCAGCATAAAAAACAATGGCATCATGTCTTTTGCAGGCATGTGAATGGAGCTGGAAGCCATTATCCTCAGCAAACTAACACAGAAACAGAAAACCAAGCACAATATTTTTCTCACTTATAAGTGGGAGCTGAACAATGAGAACACATGGACACAGGAAGGGGAACAACATACACTGGGTCCTGTCGGCGGTGAGGGCAGGCAGGGGAGGGAGAGCATCAGGATAAATAGCTAATGCCCTTGCAGAACTTAGTACCTCAGAGACGGGTTGACAGGTGCAGCAATTCACCATAGCACACGTTTACCTTTGTAACAAACTTGCACGTCCTGCATATGTATCCCAGAATGTAAAATAAAAAGAAATATTTGAAAAAATCAAAGTTATTGATTTTAATAAAAATGTGTCTACTAGCTTAAATCAGTTCTCACTTGGAGTTATTATAAATAAAAATAAATATTTGGAAGACAAACTAATCCAAGTTCCACTTGACTTAGAGCCTTTCCTTCGAAGGTTATCTTTTGCATTAAAAACAACATTAATGAATTTTCTTTGTAGACTAAAAGGCTTGAAGAATCAGTGGGTACTTATTAGACACGGAGCCTTTTCCAAGACAACTGTCCAAGTTATCTAGGTTTCATGTTCTGCATCACATTTACCTCCTCATAGTGATTAACAGATAAATATATAACCATATATAACATATATTATCATATATACAATATATATAACCATATATATTACCATGGTATATATGCATATATAACATATATAGTATATATTTTATATATGTATATATAGTATGCACCATATATAGTATACATACCATATATAGTATATAGTACATACCATACATATAGTATATATACATATTATTATATACCATATATACACCATATATATGGTAAACTACAAAACATAACTAGTTTACGTGAACAAGTAGATCGATAGGAAGTACAAAAATAAAAATAATTTACTCAAGCATATCTGTTTATGACAAACATGGCATTACATAGAAAAGAAGATATTTGCAATGTTGCTGAGTCATCTGAGTTTCCATTAGTGTGAAAAAAGAAAACAAATTATATATATATAATATACCATATATCATATGATACATAATAATATATAATATGTGTAAATATATTATATATAACTATATATCTCTCTAGGTGTGTATAAGTATATATATACATATATAGTACATACCATATATAGTATATATAGATATAGATGTATATATACATATATGGTATATATAGATATTGGTGTATATATACATATATAGTACATACAAAATATATATAGTATATACCACATATATAGATATATATATGGTAATCACTATGAGGAGGTAAATGTATATATGAGAGACTTTGCAGACACCTTAAATTTGAACTGCAGAATTGTGAATTTTTCTAAAGAAATACATAATGCTGTGTATCTTTTTTATTTCTACTATCCAACCAAATAGTTACTGCAATCTTTTAATGTGTATGAGTCAAAGTCTACTTATAAATATCACTATATAATTAAACAGATTTTATTTAAAGACATAGGAACAAAGAATATTCAATGACATGACATGTAAAGAAATGGTCAACTAAAGAAAGTGCCGGTTGGGCACGGTGGCTCATGCCTATAATCCCAGCACTTTGGGAGGCCGAGGCGGGTGAATCACGAGGTCAGGAGATCGAGACCATTCTGGCTAAAATGGTGAAACCCGTTTCTACTAAAAATACAAAAAATTGGCCAAGCGTGGTGGCGGGCTTCTGTAGTCCTAGCTACTGGGGAGGCTGAGGCAGGAGAATGGTGTGAACCCAGGAGGCGGAGCTTGCAGTGAGCCGAGATAGCGCCACTGCACTCCAGCCTGGGCGACAGAGAGAGACTCCATCTCAAAAACAAACAAACAAACAAACAAACAAAAAAGTGCCATTTGATTATTTTTGTAATCAAATGGAAAAAGGTAATAAAGTGGCTTTTTCTTTAGTGTATTCTTCACTCTAATTAAAAAATATCCATAGCATTTTCTCCCAACATATTTAAATCATAAGACTTTTTAAAATATGTTCTACATACTAATTACACATTAAGATTAAACATTTCAATACTTCCATAAGAAATGTTTTTATTATAAGTAATATCAAATATGTAAATTGCTGGAAAATATAGCTAAAATACAAAGCTGCAAAACAGCTTATCTCTTAATATAGAGTTATAACTAGACATTCAATTATACATACACTAAAATATTTTATGATCATTTAGTAAATGAGAAAGTAATTATTTTAATTGTACTCTGAGATGTCTTTGCAAATTATAATATCTGCATTACATACTAAAATTAATATTCATTCCAAATCATTTGGCAAATTACAAATTCAAAGACTTTTACTTGTCTAGCCATATACCTGATTGGAAGATTATTCTATGCATATTTACTTTCTATAAACAAACTAGAAAATAATACTCACGACTTATAGGGATATAGCCACTGTCTGCCAATAAAATGTTAACTCAGAAACAAGGATTTGCAGTTTAGGAGTGCTAAAGAACATAAAAATTTATATGTATTCATTTGCTGAATAATACCAAGCGGTAAACAATTTGCCGTAACTTCAAACTCAACATAATTAGTTACTCAATGTGTTAAGTTCTGAACATTGTATGAGTAGAAAACATTTGAAAATTACCACTAGGAAATTTGGAACATCAATTGACTTTTAGTTTCTATAGATTTCTATTAATAGTAGTAAGTTATGAAATCTGGCATATTTTAATCAGTTAGAGTTTCATGGGTTGATACCCAGATGAAATTAATAGTAAGGACTCTTGAATATTAAAAGTGGTTTATCACTAATACTTGAAGAAAGAGAAATTCATAGATAATTTGTTGCTTGGGGAGTAATCATATAATTTTAGTCCACACAGGAATACTTTTGAGAGGGAAAGGGATTATTATTAATTCTTGTGATGGAAAATAGGCATAGTCTGTATAGTCCTGGATCAAATAGAATATAATGTCTTACTTTCTACTTGCCATTTGAGGAGTGCTCAGCAAGAAGCCTCATAAACCGCTGTTCTCTGTATTGTCAAGAATTACCTTATGTAGTCATCCATAACAATTACAGTTTGATCCCATCTTTAAAAATTTTTTCCTGAGCCACTTTCAGGATGAAATGAGATTAATGTTACTGTTAAGATAGCATTTAGACAAAAGGATGCCTATTATTGATTATTGCCATTTAGTTGTGAGTCATTAAAGTATTTTTTTCCAAGTGTTACGACTTCTTCAGTTAATTTGCTCTCTGTTTCTGGTTTCTATCTAATTCTCTCTTCTAGTAGTGTTTTCTGCAATAATTATTGTGGCCATTTTACTAGAAACATAAATGTATTGTATCTAATACAAGACTGATGGGAAAAACAAATTCTTCTGTGGATTGCCCTTTTTGTTATGCTCTTTGTCTAATTAATTATAATAAATTCTATTTTGGAGAGAGAACAAATTAGCAGCTCTCCTGAACAAATCACTTCTCATAAAATGAATGAATTGGGTTTCCCTGTATATTTTTTATTTGATGGCATAACATATTTATTTGAGTTAAAGTCAGCCTTTTAAACAGTTTATTTAACTTGTATGAGTGACCGGTTACACAAATGTATATACATGTAAGTTTTCTGTAGGGAAAAGACTAACACACAGAAGTGTATAACTGTACAGCTTAATAAATTGCAAAAAGTGAAACATTACACAGATGAAGAAGGAGTTATACCAGATCCCCCAAATCCAGCTCATACTCATACCTTAAGAGTATCTCTACTCTCCAACGGAAATTACTATTTTGACTTCTAAACACATATATAAAACATTGCCTTAAAATTTATTTTTATGTAAATTAAATTGTACAGCATATTTCCTTCAGCTTTTTAAAAAATGAAACTAACATTATACCTTGGTAATTCGTAGTGTTATATAGTTTGTTTTTTAATTAAGCTATCTTGACCCTGATTTGAAGTCCTAGTTAAAGAGCAGCCCTTTCCCCTTCTTGAGCAGCCGATGAAGTCCACACTCTGTTTCCTCTATTAGATTCTCCAACTCTGGGAATGTATGCACCTTAATCATCCCAGGGCCAGGTAGCAGGCAGCTAAGGACAAACCAAAGCTCCAGAACCCACTGAAATTATTTCTATTAGATAATCCACAGGGACTCCGCCAAACCCAGCTAGCCCTAGCCATTTGAGGTACATGAGCTGTTTCTACAGCTCAGATCCAGTTTACTGTCACTGTGTCCCCCCAGTGCAACCTCTGAGATGCTCTGCCTTGTAGCCTTCTCACATTCAGAATTGTAATTAATAAAAGGTCTGCCTTTCATCTATCCCAGTGTTACTGTGTTACATCTCACCATCCAAATAATCTTTACGTATTATAAAACACTCTAGTTACATGTAGATAAAGTTTAATCTTTCTCACACAGTATTGTATTTTAAGAATGTGCTAAAATTTACTTATAATAGTGATGAATGATTTGGTTGTTTTTATCTGAGGCAACTAAAAATAATTCTACTGAGCACATTACTGTACAGAAAATTTTGATACATATGTTCATATTTGTGATATAGACCAGGCAATAAGGTTATTATATTATATCATCTTAAGTAGTAAACTTGCTACACATTTTCCCAAGAGAGTTTTTAAACAATTGTTACTCACATAAGCTGATGATAGCTGTTATTGCTTCAGGTCACTTTGTATTCATAATTTCATCAATTCTCAGGGGACTAGGTATTAATGTCTCACAGTGGTTTCAATTCACATTTCTATGATGACTAATGCAAGTGTTCCCCTTTCTTGTCTTCATATTATATTAGATATTATTTATGAAGTGCTATTTCAAGTCTGTCGACCACTTTTCTATTGATTGTCTTCTTATTTTCTTGTAGTTATTTTTGTGTGAACATGTAGCCCTTTCTTGGATAAAAGTATCACAATTATGGACTCACCCTCCATGGCTTGCCCTTCCCTTTTCATTCCTGCATTAATACTTATAAATGAACAAAAATTCTTCATTTTAATGTAGGTCAATTTGTCATTCTTTGTTTATAGCTTGCCTTTAGAGTTTTGTTTTAAAGAAATATTTTACTTCATTAAAGTCATGAAAATATTCTCACATGTTATCTTCTAGAAACTTTATAATTTTAATTTTCACACTCTGGTCTTTGGAATATATGAAATTGGTTTGCGTTTATTATACCATACAAAAAAGAGTATAATTTGTTTTCTGTTTTCACACTTGTGGAAACTCAAATGACTCAACATTATTGAAAATATCTTCTTTTCTCTTTTATGTAATGACATGTTTGTCATAAAACAAATATGCTTGTGTAAATGAAAATATCTTCTTTTCTCTTTTATGTAATGACATGTTTGTCATAAAACAAATATGCTTGTGTAAATTGTTTATTTTGGAACTTCCTATGTTCTAGTTGTTTGTGTCAATATTATAATATTTTAATAACAATAATTTATAATATGTCTTGAGCTCCAGTAATGTAAACACATCAATGTTCTGCTTTATGTTTCTCTTTTTGTCTTTAGTTGTTTCTATTTAAAAATAACAAATAGACATCAATTTATGCAAACATACTATTGATATTTTTATTGATTTTTTTCAATTAATAGATCAATTTGGAAAGATTTGACATCTTTACAACATTGAATATTAAAATAAATTACTGATATTCAACATTTTATGATGCATTAAATTATGTTATATAATTCAACTTAATATTTTCATATATTTGAAATAAAATAATTTAATTTATCACACTGATGGTCTATGGCCTTCTGCATAGAGAACTCACATATTTTGCTAAGTTTTTCTTAGATAATTGATGTTTTATGATTTTATTTTAAGGTCATATATATTTTTAAGTTTAAATTTGTTACTGATACGTATACATGTACAGATGGTCCCCAACTTATGAAAATTTAACTTACAATTTTTCAACCTTATAATGGTGCAGAAGCAATACATAGTCAATACTATACTTTGAGTACCTTTATAACCATTCTGTTTTTCACTTTCAGTAGAGTATTCAATAAATTACATGAGATATGCAACATTATATTATCAAATAGGCTTGGTTCCAGAATAGGCTAAGGTAAGTGTTCTGAGTGTGATAAGGGAGGGCAGTCTAATCTTCTGGAGGTTAGCTATATTTAATGCATTATTTACTTAAGATATTTTTCACTTAATGATGGCTTTTTCAGGACATAATGCCATCATAATTTCAGGAGCATCTCTAATTGAATCGTCTGTGTTGGTCTTGTATCCTGCAATGTGCTCACTTTCCTTTTGAAATATTTTAATTACCTATAGAGGCACCTGTAGATCCTTTTGAACTATTTTAATTACATTTAATTACATGTAAGAAAATGTAGTCTGGAAATAATGACAGTTTCAATTCTTTCTACCAATCAGCACATACTTTTTCATTGCCTTTTTACACTATCTATCTATGACCTCCAGGTCAAAATTGAATAGAAATGTTGACACTGGCCATCCTAGTCCACTGGAAAAGCTTTTACAATTTTTAACATGAATATGTTTTTTAGTGTAAGACTTTCTGTAGATATCCTTTATCAAATGGATATTGAATGTTATAAAATAATTTTCTTTATAAACTGAATTAAACATTACTGTTTACCTTGTTCTTCTAATTCGTTGAATTACATTATTTTAAATAAAATACCACATGCATTTCTGGAATAAACTCAAGTCGGTTAGAATGCATTATTCTTTTCTACATTACTAGATTATTGTTAGGTTGTTTGATACTCTTTCATGAGAATTTACATTGAGATTTGTGGTGTTACATTATATTTTGTGCTGTCTGTCATATTTTAGAATCTATGTTATACTGGCCTCATAAAACATTTTCAGAAATGTTTTCTTTTTTTTCTGTATAAGTAGATAAAAATACTGTTGTTTTTCCTTGCTTAAATTTTTAAGGAAAGACGGTATCCATTACTACCTTCTAGACTTCAATTTCGACTCCTTTTTAAGTTATAGGATACTACCTACATTTCACATTTTCTATAGGTTCTTGTGACAGTTGTGATAGATCATGTTTATCCAAGATTTGACAAATATGTTCAGTTTATGAAGTGTGAAGTTTATCGGCAGATATATTGTCCTGTATTCTTTTTAATATATGAAAATTTTCCTTTTGTACTCATGATACTAATTATATGTCCTATCTTTCTTTTTATATCTAGTAAATTTTTTTGTGTTTTATCAATTTTATTAGTTTTCAAAAAGTTAAATTTTATAATTTTGTACATTTTATTGCATGTGTTTTCTGTTTTACCAATTTCTGCTCTTGGCTTTATTGTCTTAGTTCATTTTCTCACACAGTAAATTAAGAATCCTAGTAGAAATTACCTCTTAAATGATTTTTTTCTTTCTCATCTCTGTGTACAGAATTTGTCACTTGTCTTCTTAATTTTATTATCCACACTGTTTTCAAAATGTACTTGTAATAAAAATTCAATCATGCATGTATTACTCTATTCAAATCATTTGATAGTTCTTTATTGTCTATTGATTTTTTTTAAGCATGGCATACTAGATCTTGAACTATGCCTTAACCGTCTACCATACTTTTTACATCATTAGCCTTATCTAACTACTTAACATTAGTAACTTACACTAGTTACTTACCATTATTTTAAATGTTTTCTTGCTTTTGACATATCTGAAAAGCACTTTCCTTATACCTGGGATAATACAAACATTTCCTATTACTTTTGAGTCTTGGCCTTCCCTGACTTATTCAGAGTACCCAACACCAGGCTTTTGTAGAACCCTACAGATAAATATAATTGTAGTACTAATGCACTGTGCATGAATTTTTGATTTTCTTGTCCGAATTTCCCAGTAGAGACTGATTTTACTTATCTTTCTGCCATGATTTGAATGCGTCTGCTCCTGAATTCAAGTGTTGCCAATTGATAGTATTAGGAGGTGTTGTTTTTGAGAGGTTATTAGGCAATGTGGACTCCTCCTCTCCTAGAATGGATAAAGGTCCTAAAAAAGAAAGAGGCTTCCTGCAGCATTCAGCAATCTTGCTCTCTCCCTTTTCTGCCTTCAGCCAAGTGAGGACACAGCATTTCTCCCATTTGGAAGATGGGACACCAAACCTGCCCATGGCTTGATCCTGGACTTCCCAGCCTCTAGAACTGTGAAAAAAATAAATTTATGTTTTTTATAAGTTTCTCAGTCTCCGATATTTTGTTGTAGCAACACAAATGGACTAAGAAATTATTCTCAGCTCTTAAAAGAATCAGGGAGATAAGTCAGGCTCCTCAAATTTTTTTTAGGTGAATGAATTGGTAAATGAATACATTTTTAGAATTTGAATACATAAAATACTGCCATTATTTTTATATTGTTTTCCAGAATTCATTAAAATATTATTTTTGATATTTTATGATACTCAGTCGATTCATATTTAATATACTTTTAAAAGAGGGTGAAAATTTCCAATTTTTAAAATATTTTTTTGGAGATTAAATTTTAAATTGACTATTTCCTGAAGATACACAAAAATATATTTTTACTCTTGGAGTGAACAATCCTCAAACTAATCTATGTGGCTATTTTTTTTTTTAAATTTTTTGTGAAAGATTTATCTTATTGGTGGAGTCCATATTTACAGTGATTTTAGAATTATCTCACTTTTTAAACTCTTATTTTTACTGTATATACTCATAAGAGGGGCTTGTGGCCAGTCAAGCTTTCAGGAAAAATATGTGTCCCTAAATATTATAGACGTATGATAGATAATGAATTATATTATTATTATTATTATTTATTTTATTCAAAAGGCTCAATTCACTGAAGATTTGTCTTAGAATTAATTTATAAAATTAATTTTTTAAATGTAAAACTAGAATATGGGTTATAGAAAGCCAAGAAACTATGTAAACTCTAAGAAATAGCAAATATTTTAGTAATAATTTCAATCACTTATAAGTTATATACTAATGACTGTTCAGTAATGCAACAAAATATCATACGAGCTAAATTTACTAGTTTAGACATTTATTTTCCCCTAGTGTTTTTTCTGGTATAAGGGTGTGTGTGTGTGTGTGTGTGTGTAGGTATAGGTATTTGTGTATATATAAAAATACACACACACACACACACACACACACACGTATATATATTGCTCTAAGAACCCAAATAATCTTCATTTTACAGACTTACCGTCCATAATATTTCAGATAAACACATCCAGGAATAAACATCAGCCTCTTTTTTTAACTGAAACTGTAATTACATGATGTCATCTTTTTAGCAAAAAGCTTCTGTTTAAGTACACTGTCTGATTGTCTGTGTTCCATTATAGATTAAATATTATGTCCCATCACAAGAGCAACAATAATTCATTCAAGCTGTTTTTACTTTTCTCATTATATTATGTGCATTTTCCATTCTCACTGTCCATTTCATTTTTATTCCAATATAATGATATTGAATAATCAATAGTAGTCAGGATTTAAATCAAAAGCTTTATTTTAAAAAGTATACAATACGTTGACCCTTTTAATTTTGAATCCAACTCTATCTCTAATCTTTTTTACAAAATGAAAAGAGCAGAAAGAAGTAAAGAAACCAGATTATCATTTAACTGGTATAAACACAAATAGGTTTTAAAAGTACAGAAACGCCAAAGGTTAAAAAAATTAAATCAGAATATACATTTCTGCTTTCATGTAAGTGTTCTACTGCAATGAATTTGCTTTGGAACTTTTTCTTCCCTTGCTTCAATATAACTTACATGTGGTCATAAATTACTATCTTCCTTTTCTAGTCCTCTATTGAAGAAAACATTTGATGTCTCTTCTCTCAGATTACATAATTTCATTTTGTCCTCGGTTATTCATAGCACCTCAAAAATTGAGGTCAAGTTTATCTCTTTTCCTTACGGATAAATAAGGCCTTACTGATATTGTATTTGGTTTTGGATTACTGCAAAGACAGCTGCATAGAATAGTAGATAATACATTAAACTAAAAATTATAATTAGAACAATTTTGCAGCAATTCTTTCAACAGTTATCTACTCACACGTAGATATAGTATGAATGTTCTCTGTAAACCTAACCATAGCCAAAGTTAGTTTAATAATTCCAAGTCTTGTGATATTGTTAAATAAAAGTTTTTTAAAGCTTTACTTGTATTTACTAACATTTTAAATTCTTTGTAACTTACTAATTTATACTTTGATGTTATTAGCAGAGTGTGGTAAAAAGGTTTTGTACTTGAGTTTGCAAGTTCAAGAGCTCGATAGCAATTCAAGATCCTTCCCTACTAAAAATTTGATTTGAGGCAAGTCACTTAAATTTTAAAATCACAATTTCTTCAGCCATAAAAGAAAGTTGGGATATGGAATTTTTGTTAATTCTCTGAACAATTTTATTGACTATAGAATCCTCTGGTATCAGAGGATTGATGTTGAACAGTCTTATTAACATTAATAGGACAATTGGGTATATTACAATTAAACTCAATTTTGACACTAACTGCACAGAGCGACTGCAGATCCTACCAAGTTAAGGGTAAAGTTCTTCATAAGACTGCCATTACTACAAACACCAGTCACAAGTCTTGGAGGTCATCTGTACTACTGAATGACCAACCATAAATCTGGAGTTTATCACAGTCTGCCCAGGTTTGGCAATTTGCTAGAATGACTTGTAGAATCTGACAAAAGCGCTATATTTATAATTGTAGCTTTATTATAAAGGATACATATTAGGAACAGCACATGAAGAGACACATGGAGAAGACTTTCAGAAGGTGGGAGTGGAGCTTCTATGTCCTACCCTCATAGAATCCAGGTGAGTTATCACCTGGTATTTGTGTATATAGGTATTTGTGTATATAGGTATCAGTGTGTTTGCCAACCACAAGGGTCTACTAAGCCTCAGTGTTCAGAGTTTTTATGAAATTTTCACTAGATAGGTATGCTTAGTGGAATTATTGGCCACATGATTGAACTGAAGCTCCAGCCTGGAAGGTTGGGATGGCCCAAAGTTCCAACCAAGTAATAACATGATTGATCTTTCTTGTGTCCATCCCTGATGATGAAGCTATCGAATAGTTCATATTAAGTTACCTCATTAACATAATAAAGGCATTTTTATCACCCGAGGTCTTCCAAGTATTTTGAAAACTTACCAGGAACTAGGGACAATTGTAAATATATACATTTTTACAATAGGTTCCTATAAAACTTGATATCCACAAACTTTGTAAATATATTTCTAACTATATAACTATATAGGTCTATAAAAGGCTCTTCAAACTTTTTTCTCTTTGGGTTAATTTAGGTAATAAATTTGTTTGAGAACTTGTGTTTATTTCATGTTTGTTTATATTGTTCTCAAATAGTTGAAAATTTAATCACTGAATTACTTTTAAAACTGTACTGACTCTATAGATATGCCCCTGTTTCAATTCTAGTATTATTTATAGGTCCTCCGCTCTTTTTAATGTACTTTATGGGTGAAAAATGTATTATATTATACCTTTTAGAGAACCATGTTTCACTTCATTTGATGCTCTAAGTCTTTATTGTCAATTTCATACTTTTCTGGCTCATTTTTACTCACACTTCTTAAAGATATTGAAATGATATTTCTTTCTTTTCTGACTTCTTACATTAAACACAGGTCTTTGATTTCCAGCTTTTCTCTAATATTTGTAAATATGTTTAAATTTTCAATAAACTTTTGCATTTGAATTATTTGGTTTTGATATGTATCATTTTAAATAGTGGTCAGTTATAATTCTTTTAAATCCCAAATAATTTCTTCTTTGACAGTCTCATTATTTTAAAACATGACTTTGTGCTTCTAAATGGGGAAGCTTTTTTATTTTTGAATATATATGTATATATATGTACATATATATATACACACACACAATTGATAGTGAAATTTGTAATCTCTGTGACACACAATAATTTAATATAACAATTACAATTATTACTGATAACATATACTAGGTTATATCAGAATTATAGGAGTTTTACACAATTTTGGGAGATATACCAGCACATTTACACAAATATAGCCCAAAGAAAGCCAAACATCATTTCATGTATGATAATGCTTCTTATATAATTTTTATACCAAATAAGCCAAACACATCATTTTTGGACTTCAAGGGACCTAATGTCTAAAAGATCAATTAGGTCAGAAAAAGACATACTTTATAATTTGATTTTGGAAAGTTCATCAAATATCAAAGGCTTAAAACACTGGATATCACCAAATAAATGGGATCACAAGGTATTCATTTATCCAAAGTGGTAACTCAAAACTTTTAAAAGCAAAAACGTTTACTCTGAAGAGACTTAGCTTTCCAAATAAGACCCAATGATGATAGCATGAGGTCAACTGAATATATCTCTTTTCTTTCCTTTTCTTCCCCTGCCGTTTACCAAAACTGGCAAACAGAACCTTTTCATTATCTTTTAATATTACATATAAATCCTTTTTAAAGGAGAAAACCAAATTTCATGTTTGCATTACTGCACCTTTAATGCAAAAGCTAGTTTTTAAATTATATTTTATAAATCTATCCAGTGTCAGTTTGATCATGAGGTAAGATTTTCACAAACTGAAAACCTTTTACAATTTTTTTTTTTTTTTAAACAGCAGATCAATTTTCTAAGAAAACCCTGTTATTTGAACACATTGGCCCAGATTCTGGCCCTGCATTAGTATGCTTTCATTTTAAGATTCAATCTAAGGAAAATGATTAAATAATCCCCTTGAAATCTTAGTCAACTTGCTTATGCCCACAGAACTTTCTTTAAAAGACTAACCCTTTACAAATCGTTTTCACCTTGCTGAAACTTTCAGTTGTGTCCCTTTTTATTTTCAGGTTAAGACAATCTTTAAAACCCTCTGAACTAGATAAAATTTCACTCCCTTTAACAAAAGCCATATTTCCAAGATTTCTTATAATCTATTATCAAAAACACATTCTACTTTCCACACAAATATTGTAGGTAAAACTATTTATCCAGTAGTCTCAATTATATGTTACAATGTACCTCAATAACTTTTATTTTTGTTGAAAAACCTGATAAGTAAGCTATTTTAATTATGTACTGGGGGTGGAGCCTAGGACATAAGACAGAAGTGAAGATAAGATCTGCTCCTTGCAGCATAACTAGGTGGGGGATGGCTAACTCCACATGTTCCCAGGCTTTATCTAGAATATAATGTCCCAAAGTAGGTAAATTGAACCATTTTCAAGAGTCAAGAAATGAGATTATGACTTTAAAGCATTTAGAAAATCTGATATCTGACCTTAATTTAGACCAAATGTTTATATTTTGAAAACATTTTATTTTATTAATACTCTTTAAGACAGTCTTTATTTCCAAAAGTTTACTACAGTCATATGAACACAATGCTACTAAAGTTTCTATTTTTCTGGCAAAATATTTTATTTAAGCACTTATTGTCCTAAGTCAATTAATCAGATCTCTTTTTATATAAACGTCTCACACACAGCACATGTAAATACACAGACAAATGGAAGATCCAGCACTTATAATATTTTTCATTTGCCAGTCTTTTAATTAAATTACTGCTTCAGGATGGAGCCCTTGGAGGAACAGGACCAGGATAGCATGGAGTTTGAAGGGCCTAATAAGTAGGTACAGCGGGAAGGCAAAGACAGATCCTCAAAATTAAGGGTGGCATTTTATACTGGGTCCTGGATCCCCCCAAAAGACGGAAATACTCCAGGAGAAGACAGTGCAGTGTTTCTACTCTGCATTTTGTTGCAAGGCTACCCAAAACCAATCAGCCCATTTTGTAACCAAGACTATCCCCCAAGGAAGTCTCATCTCTCAGTGGAAGCTGGGGATGCTTTCATATCTTCCAGGTGGCCAGGAGCATGCTTCTCTAATAGAAACATCAAAGAGCTGAATATCCCCCCATAACTACCATTAAACATTCCAAGAAATATATTTCCTAACTAGTTATTACATACCAAGTTTCTCTCATAAGGTGAAGTAATTTCTGATACCCAGAGAGGTCAAAAATGCCAGCTAACAAAATGAAAAACAGAACAGAGCCTTACAATTTGAGAAGGATCTATTATCTTTCAATTCCTGGGCTTCTGTGACGCAAATAGGGTTTTTCCATAATGGGGTTTGAGGTGCCTCCTCTGCTTTTCCCCAGGAGTCCCAGGATGTTAAAATTTATCTTAAGTTCTCTCATATGGGCATCAAGAGTGGCAAGAAGACAAAATGGAGAAGAGCAATTCAGTCTAGTGAGAAGGAAAAACAAGCTTTTTAAAGAAAAACACAATTCTGCAAGAGGAAAAAGACAAAGCCCTCTGAAATACATATAGCCTGGATATCAGTTTTTTAATTGAGGTGATTTTAACCATAGAGCTCTTTTTTTTCCAAAAAAAAAAAAAAAAAAAAAAAAAGAAAGAAATCTTATAAAATATCTTATTACCAGACTCTAGCCAAGGCAGCCAATGTTTCTAGCTTTTGAATTCTACCACAGGTAATTTCCTACATGAAATTAATCAGTTTAACTAGGGTTATAACTTAATCATTGACACATAACTTATCTCAAATAGATGGTAAGCAGTTTCTTTCTTTCTTTCTTTTTTTTTTTTTTTTTTTAAACAAGATTTAGAATCTCCTCAAGGGTAGTTTAGAGAAAGGAAAATCCAAGACAGGAAATCAGAAGCTATCCATAGGGGAAAAAAAAGAAAAAAAAAAAGAAAAATAAAAATAAATTGTTAAGTTGCACAAATAACAAAGCAGAAAAGAATCAGTCTGGAAGCCAAGAATTGAACCCGGGCCACCACTGTCAAAACATAAAGCCTTAGCTTCTGAGCTACACAGCATTGAGCAGTTTCAATTGCTCTTCCCAGAAGCAGTCTAGAACAGCCAATTTCAAGCCTGCAAAGGCTCTTAACTGCTCAAGATAATTTTTAGTGCTAACTGTGATGTGAACCTCCAAATTCTTGTTCTCTGGATGGTGGAAACCAAGAGAAAGTATCCCCATGTGGTCACGAGATTAAGCTCTTAAGAACACAAAATAAGACAGACATAGAAGTTTCAGGGACCAGTAGCAAGGTTTGTAACTGATCAGTCTGATGGTCTGGCTTGAAAAGCGGACTTATAGGGCTCTAAAACCCACGTTCTATCCTGTGACACCCCTCTCTCCATTACAGAACAACACAGACAAATTCTCAGCACAAAGTATACCAGATTTGCTACAGCTTAAGACTAATCTCACCAATCGTTTTATATTAATTAAACCCTTACAGAGAACACAAATAGAGACATTTAGTATTCACACACACATACACACACACACACACACACACACACACACACAGAGAGAGAGAGAGAGAGATCAGAAACTTGACCGGTAAGAATTTCTTACCCTTTTTGCTGGCATACCAGGTTTCTGAGTTCCCTTTCTCTGCAGCTTCCAGAAGAATGGAGTGGCTTTTGATGATCCTGATCACTGTGCCATAACTGTGCGGTTCAAGGCACTTTACAAAATAAAAATCACCCTTTTCTGTTTTATGGAATCATAGACAAAAGATTCTCAATTTTGCAAGATATTGCCCAATGGGCTTCATTGGAAACCAGATTATCATTTTTCATCTCAGCAAAATATACATAATAAAACAGACACTAGTCACCTTGTTCAGCACCTAATATCAACCTGGCATAGCTCAAACTTTATGTGGTTGGGAAAAATGACCACTGGACAGTAATTCACAATGCAGCGGGGGAAGGGGGTGGGATGGGTGGGGTGCAGTCTCTGTGCAAGGCAAAGAGGCGAAGAGTGGATAGTCACCCAAACACAGGCCTGTTCAGCTTTCTTCAGGGCTCACCAAATGTTACCAGACAAATAAGGAGGGTTCTCTGAGTTAGGCCTGCGAGACTTTAATCAGCAATTTCTTCTGAGATCCCCTCCACATATACAAACACACGCTAAGATGAGATGGACAGAAAGCCTTCCAAATCAGATTTCTAACCAAGAACTCCAAGACTATCCCTTCCAAACTATCTTCCTATTTTCCATCTGAGAAATCTCCCCAAAATCTTCCTGATTGAAAAGAAGTCTCCCAAACCAAGACTCTTCCTACTAGTTAGGGATAGCTAACTGAGACCTGACCCCCCAGGGGCTGAACTGAGACAGACACCCTGCAACAGGGCTACAGACAAACCAAGACCCTCAAAGGAGCCAAACCAAGACAGACACATGTGGTCGAGCTACAAACAGACACTCCACCATGGGGTTACAGAACCAGCTGGGAGAAGCAAGGAGGTGTTGGCAGTGCCTAAGATACTCACCAACCCAGACACTCTAAAATGGAGCTACAGACATATAACCTGCCTTGGGACTTCAGACAGACATCCCACAATGGGGCTACAGACAGACACCCTGTGAAAGAGCTACATTTAAGGGATGTCTCCTCAGGACTGTTTCTCTATTGCAATTAAATCCATGCACGCTGGGTCGGCAGCACCCCACCAGTGGAGAGAGTACCAGAATCAACCTCTAGTCTAAGAGAACTAGGCAGTCACTTGGGCTGGTCTCTGGATCCATCGCCAGAGGAGGGCTACAGGCAGACAGCCACAAGGGCAATTTCGACAAGCCCCCAAATTTGTAACTGCCCAATAGGTTCACCTTGCCCGTTGCCTAGATATAGCTGATTTATCAATATAGGGGATTACAATATAGCAAGTAATTCATGCAGAGCTAGCTGTGCAGGATGCCGGAGATTTATTATTACTCAAATCAGTCTACTTATTGTATTTTTTAAAAACTGTTTTGTCTGAATAAAAATAGCAACCCCCTCCTTTTTTTTTTTTTTTTTTTAATTGCTTCATAGATTTTTCTCCATACCTTTACTTTGAGCCTATGGGTTTCATTGCATATGAGATGGGTCTCTTGAAGGCTCTATACACAGGTCTTGCTTCTTTACCCAATTTGTCACTGTGTCTTTTACAGGGGGCATTTAGCCTGCTTACATTCAAGATTAATATTGATATGTGTAGATTTGATCTTGTCATTGTTCTGTTAGCTGATTGTTATGAAGATTTGATTGCCCAGTTGCTTTATAGTGTCAATAATCTATATACTTAAGGGTGTTTTGTGGTGGTCAGTAACAATCTTTTGTATCTAGGTTTATCACTTGTTTAACGACCTCTTATGAGACTGGTCTGGTGGTAATGAAATCCTTTACCACTTCCCTCTCTTAAAAGAATTTTATTTCTCCTTCATTTAAGAAGCTTAAATTGGCTGGATATGAAATTCTTCATTGGAATTTATTTTCTTTAAAAATGGTAAATATCGGCCCCCAATCTCTTCTGGATTGTAGGGTTTCTGCTGAAAGGTCTGCTGTTAGCCTGATGGCATTTTCTTTGTAGGTAGCCTGTCCCTTCCCTCTTGATACCTCTAATTTTTTTTCTTCTTCTTTTGCATTGATCTTGGAGAATCTGAGGACTTTATGTCTTGGGGATGGTCATCTTGTATAGTATCTCTCAGGGCTTCTCTGATTTTTTTTTGAATTTGAATTTGACTTTCAAACTCTCTAGGTGGGGGAAATTTTCATAGGCAATATTTTCAAATATGTTTTCCAAAGTGCTTGCTCCCTCTCTTTTTCTCTTTCAAAGGTGCCAATGAGGCTAGGTGTGGTGGCTCACACCTGTAATTCCAACACTTTGGGAGGCCAAGGCAGGTGGATCATTTGAGGTCAGGAGTTTGAAGCCAGCCTGGCTAACATGGCGAAACCTTGTCTCTACTAACAATACAAAAATTAGCCAGGTGTGGTGGCATGCACCAATAGTCCCAGGTACTCAGGAGGCTGAGGCAGGATAATTGCTTGAACCCACGAGGTGGAGATTGCAGTGAGCTGAGATTGCACCACTGCACTCCAGCCTGGGTGACTATTTCAATTTGTATTGAAATACAACTTCTCTCCTGTATTATTTTACTGGATTCCTTAAATTCCTTGAATTGGGTTTCAGCTTTCTTCTGAATCTCAGTTATTTTTATTGCCATGCAAACTCTGATTTCTGTGGAATTTCAGCCATTTCAGCACGTTAAAAACCATTGTTGGGGAGCTAGTTCAGTCATATGGAAGTAAGAAGACACTCTGGCTTTTTGAGTTACCAGAGTTCTTGGAGTGGTTCTTTCTCTTCTGTGTGGGCTGATGTTATTTTCATTACTGTCTTTTGAATGGGGCTTTTTGCTTTTATATTTTTTGTTGTCCTTGAGGGTTTGACTGTTGTATAAGTTGGATTCAGTTGTCTGGCTTCATTTCTGGATGATTTCAGGGGATCAACAGTTTAAGACTGCTCTTTGGGAGGCCGAGACGGGAGGATCAAGAGGTCAGGAGATTGAGACTGTCCTGGCTAACAGTGTGAAACCCCGTCTCTACTAAAAAATACAAAAATCTAGCCGGGCGAGGTTGCGGGCGCCTGTATACAGTCCCGGCTACTCGGGAGGCTGAGGCAGGAGAATGGCGTAAACTCGGGAGGCGGAGCTTGCAGTGAGGTGAGATCCGGCCACTGCACTCCAGTCCGGGCGACAGAGTGAGACTCCGTCTAAAAATAAATAAATAATAATAATAATAATAATAAAAAGACTGCTAGGCTGTGTGCTCTAACACTGAGGGTCTGGGGCCTGGCTCATGGCTTTGTTCTCTGGACCTCAAGGTTAAACACCTGCCGCACTGGAAGGGCTCAGGTGTTTCCAGTCCACTGGCAACAACACTCCTACTGGGGGTTGCTTGCAAAAGTGCTTCTTTTAAGCAGTGACAGTAGGGTCTATGCTCACATATGAACTGGCCAAGTTATAGAGGGAGGCTGCAGGCACGTGTTTGCTCTTGGGGGCCCATCTGCTGAATCTTTGCAATGCTTAAACAAGGTCTACCAATGAAGGAGCTCTTGTAGTGGACACTGGGAAGCAACCCAGTTGAGCAATTGAGGCTGTACTCCAAGCAGGGAAGGCCAGACAGAAACCCTGAAAAAGGCCAGCAGATGGTGATTGTCAGATCAGACTTACCTTGTCCCATGGGCAAGATAGCCTTGTTCTGTCCAGGTCCAAGAGTCAACAAAAGCTGAAGACACCTAAGGGAGCATAGCAAAGTGTGGTGATTAGGCGTCCCTGGCCATGCTCAAATGGAGTTGTTCCTGTGGAAAAGCCTCTGAGCTCTGTAGGTGCTGGAGTCCTATCCCTGCCAACTCTCCAAGCAGCTGTCCTTGACAGATCACATGTCGATGGGGTCGTGGAGTCTCCTGCAGCTAGGATTCTGGAGGTCAACGGCAAGAATGGGCCACTCTACACCTGTTTAACTCACCCCTTTTCTAGGAGCTGCTAAGGGCCAGCCATGAGTCCTGGTTCTCTGCAACCCCATGCAGGGTTCCCACTTTCCTCCACTTTCAGTGCAGTATCTGCATACGCCCTCCTTCCACTCTCAATGCCTTTTTCAGAAGATCTGCTTGGAATGTGCTGGTCTTCTTGATGGTCTTGTCTCTCAACAGCAGTAGCTCTTCCTGGCTCTTTGTTGTCAGCCATCTTCCAAATCGCTTGTATATTTGGATATTTTGCTCTCATAGATGTATTCTTATGTTTAAATATATTCCTTGTATATTCTATATATCTTCTTATAAAAATGGACTTCTTAATTTTCCCAGTAAGTGATTTTTAAAAAAGAATTTCTATAAAACATTATATATTGAATGGTATACTGTTAGATTATTACAAAATTTCATTTTCCATCCTGTCTTCATTCTTCCCTTGGTTTCTATGAACAATTAAACTTTAGATTATTTGTTTTATTGTTATTCATCTTATCACTTTTAGCTTATTATTTGAATCTAATTACTTTTTCTAAGTTTTCCATGCATATATAAAACCTTCAAAATGTTTATTTTTAAATCTTATCCCAAATTCTACAAATACTCTAAAATACATTTACCTAAATATACATGTTTTTTACATGATAATGTTTATCTGACCATGAATACATTTTTATTTAACACGTTCATAACATAATCTCTGTTGTGTATACTACTTTGTTCCACTGTTATATTCTATAAGCAAATTCAAGATATTATTCTATTCATGTCTGGCTTCCTTCCATAACAAGTGCTTACCAAAACTAAACAAACTTTGATAAATTCAATAGTTCTTCCTCCAGCTGATTTGTATCTCATCTTTCCTTTTTCTTTGAAGTTTTTTAGTTTTGCTACAATAAAGTTCCGAATTGCTCTTTTTTATGCTTTTTATGCTTTTACGCTTCTTTTTAAAAATCTGTCTCTGCCTGTGGATGTGTATCTTTCACCAATTCTTTTTAAAATGCAGTGAGTTTTTGAATATTTTTTCTTTTTTAAAAAAATTTTCCCATATTTTCTCAGCTTAATGTATACTGGATCTTCTTATTTTTATCTGCTATGTTTCTTAACCTTTCTTTTATTTCTTCCATGTGCTAGATATATTCTGGTAATTTCTTCAGATCTAATTTCTAATTTATGTATTCTGTTTCCAGCACTGCCAAAATTTCTGCTTAATTCATTTACTGAGCTTTTAATTCTAATAGCATAGTTTATGAGTTTTAAAACATCACTTGATTTTTTTCCAAACAGCGTGTTCTTTTAAGAAAGCTTTAATTACTGACTCATTTTTTACTACAAGATGTATCATTTTTTCAATACTTTAAATACTTTTTAAAATTTTGAACTCTACATTTCATAACTTAAGTGTTGAAATGCAATATATTCAATATATTTGTTGTTTTGTTGACATCGATAGTGTTTATTTAAACATAAATAATAGTTTAATATTGATTTAGATTTATTATTTAATATTTATAAATACCAAGAGCATAACTTTGTAAGTTCTTATGTCCATAGATATATTAACTTTGTTTCTCCTAAAAATTATCTACACCTTATCAATCTAGGTCCACTAAATCCACCTTTAAGGATGCCAGCATGATCTAGGATGCTCATATTAACTTTGCTCATGCTTTGGTGTTCCCAGTTTTAGGGGTTGATTCTAATTTTGATGTTATAATTCCCCACACCCTGAACAAGTTTGGACTAGATTAAAATATAAGTGGTACAAGTTAAATATTTATAAAATCAATAAACTAACAAAATATAAAATAAATTATCTTTCAGAAGAGATTTCTTATCTTATTAGCTTAGACAGATAATTAGATAAATATATGTTATCTATGTAACATACGCAGTAATATATCTATCTATATAATATATAACATGCATATATTTATAGCATATGCATATGTATGATCTATATGTAATAAATTAACACGTAACATATAAAATATATGTGTACTATATATAAGTTGCGTATATAAATCAAGGAAATAAAAAAGAGTGATAAAAGTACTTCACAAATATCTATTTTTTTTAGTGAATGCATTCTTAAGGTTTTTATTATGTTCAGGAGCTCTTGACAGCTTTCCCCTGCCTTCTGCAACAGAGTTTAGTAGGACTTTCTGGAGTCTCTTCAAGTTTTTCAGTCTAACTTTAACGAATTATTACTACTTAACTTCTCAAATACCATCATGAGTGCCCAGCTTCTCAATGAGGCTTTGAGTGTTCTCAGACTACTGTTGAGAAGTGATCCACATGTGTTCGAGTGCTCTGAGAGCACTCTAAACTTATATAGATTTTCTAAATTCTCTCTCTTTTAACATTCTGACTCTTAGCATCTACACCAAGAATGTATTCTATCGTTCATTTTCCCTCCTCTAAAGATTTTCTTGCCACAGCCTTGTAAGTCATCTTTCCTGAAAAGAACATGGAGAATAATGTATATTTTAAAAACCATGGCTCTTAAATTATTATGTGTTTTTCTCTACCAAGTTACATATGACACAAACACTATGTAAAGTATTCTGACAATTAATATTTTAGATTTCAAAAGAAAATCTTTCCTTTTTCAAAAGGATAATTTTTTAATTGGAAACTTTGGCAATGATTTTATTATGAATTCAAAAGAATCCATGTAGATACTTAATTGGCTTCTTCATCTTCTGTAGTTAATGTATGTCTTCTTTCCCCTGGGACAATAAGACAGATTCAAGGTCTAATTTTGAAGATGAGAACGCTATAAATAAACTAATAAAAAAGTACAGATCAAAGTAAATTACTTTAAATAATAAATATATCACTAATTATCCAAATATCATGGATAAAAATCATGATCATATAATCTCATTGTGTAATATTTAACATTGGTTTCTCCATATCTGTAAAAGTCAATACACATACCACAACTTGCATTAAAATTCCTTAAACTTAACCTGGTTCTAGCTTATCACTTCAGAATTTCTTTTCTTTTCTTTTCTTTTTTGAGATGGAGTTTCACTCTTGTTGCCCAGGCTAGAGTGCAATGGTGCAATCTTGGCTCACCACAACCTCTGCCTCCTGGGTTCAAGCGATTCCCCTGCCTCAGCCTCCTGAGTAGCTGGGATTACTGACATGCACCACTATGCCTGGCTAATTTTGTATTTTTAGTAGAGACAAGGTTTCTCCATGTTGGTCAGGGTGATCTCGAACTCCTGACATCAGGTGACCTGCTTGCCTCAGTCTCCAAAAGTGCTGGGATTACAGGCGTGAGCCACTACGCCCGGCCCTCTCCAGGATTTTCTATAGTCACCCTTTCTCTAATACTCACTGATAGAGCTCACTCTTTACATAAACAGAATTTCATGGAGTTCTTAAAAATGGCAGATTACACTTAATGTTCATTTTGTAGTTTCCATCATTCTGGACTATATCTTTCACACAATCCCTAATATTCTTTTCCATTAACACCTATTCATTTTTGTAAACTAAATGTCATTTCAATTTCTTCAATACAATCTTTACTGCCATTCTTAAGTAAAAGGGACTATTTTCTTCTTTGTTTACTATTCATCATCTGCACATGTGATGGTTAATATTGAGTGTCAACTTGATTGGATGGAAGGATGCAAAGTATTGGTCCCGAGTGTGTCTGTGAGGGTGATGCAAAAGGAGATTAACATTTGATTCAGAGGACTGGGAGTGGCATATCCACCCTCAATTTGGGTGGACACCATCTAATTAGCTGCCAGTGCTGATAGGATAAAAGCAGGCAGAGAAACATGGAAGGACTAGACTGGCTAAGACTTCTGGCCGCTATCTTTTTCCCAGTCTGGATGCTCACTACCCTCAAACATCAGTCTCCAAGTTTTCCAGGTTTTGGACTTTTGGACCTACAACACTGGTTTGCCAGGGGTTCCTGAGCCCTTCAGCCACAGACCAAAGACTGCACTGTCGGCTTCCTTACTTTTGAAGATTTGGGACTTGGACTGACTTCCCTACACCTCAGCTTGCAGACGGCCTACTGTGGGATTTAACTTTGTGATTGTGTGAGTCAGTACTCCTTAATAAACTCCCTTTCGTATATACATCTATCCTATTAGTCCTGTCCTTCTAGAGAACCCTGGCTAATACAGCATAAATCTATTTTTAGTTAATAAAACATGTTATTATATTTAAATGTTGATATGCCTATTTTCCAGTATAGGCTACAATAACTTTGGAGGAATGTCCTAGTTAGTATTGTATCAAAACGAAGTACACAGCAAACCCAACATAGATATGCATAAAATTATGCTACATTTTAAAAGATAAATGATGTCTCTTGATTAGTAAGCTTTTGTGGATTATTTCCCCTTGCTTAGGGATGGAAATACTTCCTAGAAAATTAGTATTCATTTTAAATTTTATTACATATTCTAATATTAATGCATGTGTAACTCGTAATGATAAGAATAAGTGAATATAGAAAAAAAAAGTGCCTTACTAGATGGAATTAATTTACTTAACTCTTTGATTTAATGCTAAAAATGCATCTCCTAGGGGATTTTTACTGAAAGAAATGTAATTACTGATTATAATAGGAAAGATCAGAAAATGAGGGCATATTTAATAATTGCATAGAAATTGCCTCATTGCATTCATGTTCTGAAAATGTTTCTTAACAAATCATCATTGTATTTATTGTTCATTGGAAATACCTTATATTTTATTTCTTTTCCAAAAATGCAATATGCTATTTTTATAGAAAACTAATGCCTGAGATTCTGATAATCTCCAACTGGAGGCAAAACTATAATTAGAGATATGTAGGTACAGTATCACAGTACCTGGGCTTATAGAGTTCAGAATTCTTAGACCCCAAGGGCATCATGGATTCTAATTATCTTCTCATTGTTCATTCTTCGTAATGCACATTGTATCCCTCCCCTCAAACCCTTCTCTTTTTTTTTCTATATTTTTAGCCAGGCTTGAAATCCTTATGAGAAAAATTTTCAGGGGAACATAAAATGATGGTATAGAATATGAAAATATTAATAAGGAAGACTTTAAAAATGTGACTCCAGAAAGCTCACCCTTAATAATTTACCAAATGTGAGTCACATTCAGGGTTATTACCTCAGAACTATGTAACATTTAGCAGAAAAAAAGATACCGATAAATGAGTCAAGAAAATGTAAAGCATAATAAAATTAGTACACATTTGTGTCTGGAAATTCACTTCTCATAAAAAATAAGTCATTTTGATTGTGGAGTTTGTTTAAAGAAGCTTTAGCTTTTAATGCATTTAAATAATTTTGTCCTATTTAACCATTACAAAAACAATTCTATCATGTTCTTTTATTCTAATTGCATGTTTCATATTAATGCTGGAACCATTTACCTTAGTTTAATACTCTCCATATTCATTTATATTATATATATCCTTTTTTTAAACCATAACTAACATGACCAGCCATCATAGTAGTCCTCTGTCCAAAGGAGCCTTTTTGAAGTGAGTAAAATAACAAGTAAATACAGGTCATACTTATTTTTCACAGTCTCATAAATTTGTGACCACTGTCTTAAAGAAAAAAAAAAAAAAAGCAACTTTCCTTTATCATTTTAACTATATGTCATTATAATGGACAGCACAAAGAAGAGAACCTCTAGCTCTCTGGCACATGCATACCTATGTAACCTACATGTTGTGCACATGTACCCTAGAGAATAATTTAAAAAAAAGAAAGAAAATCAAAAAATAAATGAATAAAAATTACCACACACAAAACATTTATTCTCTACAAATGTCCATATCTGAAAGTGACTCCTTTTATATCAAGTCTATGGGAGTAAAGATAATTTTGAGATGTTATGTCTATAACACTGACGATAGGGGCTGTGAAAATACAGTAAGAATGATAGAATGGAGATTGTAGTGAAGAGTTTTGGAAAGGAAAGGAGTTTCTAATTTCTGGCCAGTTTATAGATTTCTACAGATATTATGGCTTCAGCATTGTTCCTCATGTTCATTTTCTCAGAGATTTTTCTATATGCAGATCTCACTCCTTAACTTTTGTGGCACATACATGTGGTATTTGAATGAAATGCATAATCTTCTCTCAAGAATCATTGTTCCAGAATTATCCATTTCCTTAAGAGTAAATTTTTAAAAGTACTTTTTACACATTTGTGGGTAGCTATGTGTATGTGTGTCATTATATATGCTTATATAGAGATTTTATATATGAAGTTAAAAGAGAGGGAAAAAGAAACAAAGAAGCATTATTTCATACCACTATTTTTTCTTCTAGAAATGTGAGGAAATATGAAAAGAGGACATTCCCTTTTCTGTGTGGAATGCCTATTAAGGATAGTTTACATAACTAGGGAATTACCTAATAACCTGAGATATTAAAAAATAGGTTCTTTAGATTGAGAATGAAATCTTTTAGATTTGCTTTAATCATCTGTGAGCATAAAATGTTTAGGCTTGCAGTAGATTTGGTAATTTTATATTCTGTTCAAAATCATTTTAATAACTAAATATGTTGTCTAGGAAAGAGAGCAAGAAAAAAGAAGTAAGATTCCTAAGGTTTCCTTTTCTTTAAAGCTGGTTTGTAGAGTTTGATTTCTTCACTTGCATTCCCACAGTTGCATCTGTTGAAAAGAAGTAATATTTGATTTTCAAAATTCTAATATGCCATTAGAACTTGAGAGTATTAAACAAATAATAACTATAGATTTTTAATGCTGCTAAGGGGAACTTCATGAAAAAGTGTAGTTATTATGTGTTTTTTTTTTTTTAAATCTGAGAATAACTTATTTAAAGAGTTGGCTATGAAAATGTTTTCTTAAAGTCATCTTTCTAAAACAGTGTTATTCACCAATGGATACCTGGGTTTAAGAAATTTAAAAATGTTTCTGTTCGTAGACTATTTTGGATTTCAATAAAAAGTAAATAAAATAAGTGAGTCCCTTGAAAACCAGACACACTAATATTGTTACTACTTTAGCTGAGGCTAACAAATACCTGGATATGTATCATTGTATTTAAATTTTTAGAGATAAAATATTTATAAATTTATTAACAAAGAATTCAATAAGAACCCATGGGCTAATCATAATAAATTCATCATAACATAGTAGCATATTTTATTGACTTCATGAATTGTATCTCTCTTCTTGTGAAAAAATAAGTGAATAAAATCTAACATGTATCTTCCTCTCTGCATGGACGCTAGCTGCTCTAAACATTGTGAATCAACTCCCATTCATAAAAGGGCTACTCCACTATTGCCTAATGAAGAAAAGCAGTCCTTTTCACTGCTATAACTGGCCTAATTGATGTTCCCAATTTTATGTGAGCACTTTAGTGTGCTAGGTCTGTTTCATTAGATTAAAAGCTATTTACAGCTACTCTTAATAAAGTAAAGCAGCATATATCCAGAAAGTAGCTTTTGACATGCAAATACAATGCTTCTGACGAATCGTACAGATTTTAATCAGAGTCTAGTAAGGAAACAAAGCCATTAATAGTTATTTCAAGAGGGTCAAGATATCTGAGTACACACAACTAGTTTGCGTGTCCTTCATAGAGAGGTACCAGGATAGCAAGTAGGTATTTATACTTCCAACAGATTTCCTAAGAGAGAATGCTAGGATTCAACAGAGAAGTGTTAGACAGCACCAAAAGGAAGTAAAGAGAGGGTTTGGGGTAGCTTTCCCAGTCAGAAGCTGGCTGGTAGCAGGCAGAAGCTCCTGAATGCAGGGAAAGAGTAAGAGAGAAACCCCTGGGGCTCTACATTTCTGCAATGGGATTTTTGCCACCTTCCTTGTGGGAGAACACTGTGGTCCCTGTGGGACTCAGGCTTACCATAGGCTGTTGCCTAGAGATTACACAAAGGCATTGTTCCAGAAAGAGAGCTCATGCGGAATTCCACAGGCATCACAGCCCAGGGCAGCTATAGCTTGGCGCCATTCGAAGAGCCTAGTTACCAGTGTCAATGCCCTGCACTGAGGCAGCTGCTGCAGTTGCCACCTCTGGGCCAAAAGGAATAGGACAGACTGGGTGCTCTCACACACCTCTAAGACAATACGCATCAGTGCTGTAGGCTGCTGTGAGACCAAGACATGAGAAGACTGCACTTCCTACAAATTCTTACCTTCGCTTCTCACCCAAGAAGAATGCTGTTCTCTCTGTTCGTGGGCTTGTGATGCCATCTTGAGTTGAACACTGAGCTGTGCCCCATCCTCAGGTCAAGATTGGAATAACATAACTGCAGCTGTCACCTGGCCAAGTAGGGAGAAGGGAGACCAGGCACTCAGACACAGCTCTAGGATCATTTTCACCACCCTGCTACAGGCTGCCGTGAGCCCAAGGTGTTAGAGGACTGCACTTCCTACAGCCTCTTACCCACAGAACTCACTGTAGAGGGCCCACAGCTGGTACTATTCTGAGAATTCAGCCACTAGGAATCTGCATCCTGCCCCCAGGCAAGGCTTGAGTTGATGTTGTTGCAGCTACCATGCCAAGGAGGAAAAGGGATACCAGACACTTCCATGCATCCTTAGTACAAATCTCACTACCCTATTATGGGCCGCAATGAGACTAAGGAATGAACAGGCTGCACTCTCTACAGTTATATTCCCATGCTGTTCCAGCTAAAAATTCTGCCAACCCTGTTGGCAGGCCCAGAGAACAGTCACCACAGCCCTTACCTGAGGATTCTGGTGGCGTTATGGTGATTATCACTTGCCCTGACCCCCATCTGTCAGCAAATGTATCAAGGCACTACGAGGAGACCTGAGGGCAAGTCTGCTAGCCTGGACACATTCCCATAGTACTTAAGGATGTACCCAGCAGCCCTGAAATTTCCCAGCCCTAATCCATCACCGTTGGCACCCATTGGGGTCTGAGGTTGGGCCGGCACAACTGATGGATATCACCACAGCTAACTCCATCTGCATGCACTACCAGTGGACCAGAAGACTAGCCTGCCCAAAGCATTGTTGCCACCAACAACACTAGCATGGACTTCTTGGTTTCAGGTGGTTTACTCTACCTCTATTACTCACATCACCCACATCACTCCAGCTGCCCAGAGGCCTGATAACCAACCCCTATGCTTAGCCCACTGCTGCCACAACCAGAATCTGAGCAAGACACAAGAAGGGCCAATTATTCAGCCCACCACTACCACTACTGGGGTCCAAGGACTGACCCACATGATGTTCCAGTTACCAGAAAAAATTCCACCATATCCTCAACTAATAACCATACCTTAAACAACGAAGAGACTCAGAGACCACTGACCCTTATGTATTGCAAAAGAAATTATGCTGTACTCAACCAACAACATATATACACCTTCAAGAAAAAAATTTCTCCTACAACAGTAACTTCAAAAAACTGGAAGAAGTGACTCTAACAACAGATGTGCATATATCAACATAAAAACACGGAAAGGAAAAATGTGAAAATGTCAATAAAAATTGAAAATATTGATTTAAAGAAGCTCAATAAAATGTAAGAGAAATATGAGAACCAATAAAAAGAAATCAGAAAGTCCAGAAAATTTACCAAGGAGACAAATATCTTTAAAAAAGCAAAAGAGAAATTATGAAACTAAAAAATGTATTAAAGGATATACAAAATGCATATGAAAGCTTCACTAATAGACTAGAGCAAGCAGAAAAAAATGTATATCGGAACGTGAAGACAGGTCTTTTGAAATAATCTAGTAAAGCAAACATAAATAAAAAATAATAAATAGGAATAAACAAAGTCTTTGAGATGTCAGGTCCTACATAAAGTGACTAGACCTATAAACTGTCAGTATTCCCAAAGGGGAAGAAGGATTTAAAATTTAAAAATCTATTTAAGGATTTGATTGATGAGAACTTCCCAAGTCTAGCAAGAGTTAGACATTCAGTTACAGGAAACCCAACAATCTCCAGAACAATGGGTCAATAAGAAATCATGGCATTAGAAAAATTAGAAAAAAATAAATTAAGACAGAAGAAATGCATACGGAAGAAATTAGGAAATACAGAAATTGGCTCAATAAAGATATCAAGGCAGATTTTAAAAAATTGAAACAGATAAATAGAAACACAACATAAGACGTCTGAGATAGAGCAAAAATGACGCTAACAGAGAAGATTACAGCACTAAATGCCTACATAAAAAAGTTGAAAGATTACAAATTAACAACCTAATATTACACCTCAAGGAGCTAGAAAAGGAAAATCAAATGAAATCAAATGAAAGTCAAAGTTAGCATATGAAAAATAATAACAGTTCATATAAGAACTAAAAAAAAATAGAGATCAAAAATTTAAAGAAAGCAATACAAAGCATTGAGACAATAAAAAGTTGGTTCTTCAAAGAGATAAACAAAATTGACAAATCACTACATAAATCAACCAGTAAAAGCAGAAATAAGATTCATATAAACAAAATCAGAAATGAAATGTTAGAAATTACTACTGATACCAGAGAAATACAAAAGATTTTGAAGACTATTATGAATAGCAGTATGCTCACAGATGAGAAAACTGAGAATAAATAAATACATTTCTGGAAATGTACAACTTCCCAAGTATAAACAAGGAAAAAATAGAAAACCTAAACTGACCAATAACAAGTGGTGAGATTGAAGTAGCAATAATAATAATAATAATAAACTCTCAAAAAAGAAAAGCCCAGGACCAGATGTATTCATGGCTGAATTCTACCAAACATACAAATAACAACTAATATCAGTCCTCCTGAAACTATTCCAGAAAATCAAGGAAAAGAAAATTCTCCTTAAGTCATTCTAAGAGGCTAGTACCACGCTGATACCAAAACCAGACAAGGACACAACAACAAAAACAACGGAAATTATAAACCAATATTCCTGAAGAACATAGAGGCAAAATTTCTCACCACAGTACTAGTAAACCAAATATATTAGGACACCAAAAAGATGACACACCATAATGAAGTGAGTTATACTGCAGGAATGCAAGGATGACTCAATATATTGAAATCAACAAATATCATATATCACATAAACAGAATTAAAAACAAAAAACAGATGATCATCTCAATAGACACAGAAAAGCATTAGATAAAATTCAGCATCTTTTCATTATAAAAACCCTCAATAAACTAGGCATCAGAAAAACATACCTCAAAATAATAAAGGCCATGTATGACAAACCTATTGCCAACATCATACTGAATGGGGAAAACTTGAAGGCTATTCCTCTAAGAACTGAAACAACACAATGGATGCACAGTTTCACTACCTCTATTCGATATAGTACTGAAAGCCCTAGGCAGAACAATCAGGCAAGAGAAAGAAATAAAAGGATTCTAAATTGGAAGACAGGAAATGGATTTTTTCCTGTTCGCTGATGATATAATCTTGTATCTAGAAAAATGTAAAAATGACTCCAAAAAGCTCTGAGATTTAATAAATAAATTCAGTAAAATTTCAGGATACAAATGAGCATACAAAATTCAGTAGTGTTTTGATACAAATCAACATACAAAAGTCAGTAGTGTTTTGATACAATAATAATTATCCAGCAGAAAACCAAATTGAGAAGGCAATCTTATTTACAATAGCTACCAAACAAAGAGAAATACTTAAGAATCTATTTAATCAAGAAGGCGAAAGATCTCTACAAGGAAAACTATCAAACACTGATGAAAAAAATCATACATAACACAAACAAATGGAAAAGCATATCATGACCGTGGATTGGAAGAATGAATATTGTTGAAGTGACTATACTACTCAAAGTAATTTACAGATTCAATGCAATCCTTATCAAAATACCAATGTAATTTTCACAGAATTAGAGAAAATCTCTTTTGTAATTCACATGGAACCAAAAACAAAAGCAAAAACATTAAAAAGGCCAACTAGCCAAAGAAATTTTAAGCAAAAATAATAAAGCTGGTGGCATTACATTACCTGACTTACAATTACACTACAAGGCTATAATAACCAAAATAGCATAATATTGGTATAAAAATGGACACATAGATCAGTGGAACAGAATAAAGAGCCCAGAAATAAAGCCACATTAGTTACAGCCAAATGATCTTTGAGAAAATTGACAAGAACATACACTGGGGAATGCACAACATTTTAAATCAATGGTGCAGGGAAAATGGGATTGCCATATGCTGAAGAATGAAACTGGACTCATCTCTCTCTTTTTTTTTTTTTTTTTGAGATGGAGTCCCCCTCTTGCTCAGGCTGGAGTATAGTGGCACAATCGTGGCTCACTGCAAACTCTGGCTCCCGGGTTCAAGTGATTCTCTTGCCTCAGTTTCCTGAGTAGCTGGGATTACAGGAATGCACCACGATGCCCAGCTAATTTTTGTATTTTTAGTAGAGATAGGGTTTCCCCATGTTGGCTAGGCTGGTTTCGAACTCCTAACCTCAAGTGATACACCTGCCTCAGCCTCCCAAAGTGCTAGGATTACCACCATGCCCAGCCTATATCTTATTATACACAAAAATCAATTTCAGATGGGCTAAGGATTTAAATGTAATACCTGAAACTATGAAACTACTGGAAAAAAATCTAAGGAAAACTTTCAGGACATTGGTCCAGACAAACAAATTATGACTAAGACCTCAAAAGCACAGGCAACAAAACCAAAAATAGATGAATGGAACTATATTAAAATAAGAAGCTTATACATAGCAAAATAAATAATTGACAAAGTAAACAGACCAATTGCAGAAAATATTTTCAAACAATGCATATCTCAGGGGATTAATATCCAGAATTTACAATTACCTTGACATAACAACAAAATAACCCCATTAAAAATGGGCAAAATCATTAATAGACATTTTGCAAAAGAAAACATACAAATGGCCAATAGGCATATAAAAATACTCATCACTAATCATCAGAGAAATTGAAATGAAAACTATAAGATATCATCTTTTACCAGTCAGAATGGCTACTACTAAAGAGGCAAAAAATAACAGATATTAGCAAGAATATGGAAAAAAGAGAACTCTCATACACTGTTAGTGGCAATGAGAATTAGTACAACCTGTATGGAAAACAGTATGGAGATTTCTCAAGTAACTAAATATAGAACCACCATTCAATCTAGCAATCTCACTACTGCATACGTACCCAAAGAAAAAGGAATCATTACATTGAAAAGATACCTGCCCCCACATATTTCCCACAGTACCATTCACTGTAGCAATTACATGGAATCAACATACAAATCCATCGGTGGAAGACTGGTTAAAGAAAATGTGGTATATATATATACACAATGAAATACTATTCAGCTACAAGGAGAAAATGAAATTATGCCTTTTGCAGCAATATGGGTGCAATTGAAGGTAATTATCTTGAATAAACAAGTCAGACACAGAAAGACAAATACTGAATGTTTTCACTTATAAGTAGGAGCTATATAATGCGTAAACATGGATACAGAGTGTGGCATGATAGACAGTGAAGACTCAGAAGGATTGGAGAGTGGAAGAAAGATGCGTGATGAGCGATTATTTAATGAATAGAATATATGTTATTTGGGTGATGGATACCCTAAAACCTCTATCTTCACAACTGTGCAATCCATGCATGTAACAAAATTATACTTGTATCTCATAAATGTATACAAATAAAACAAAATAAAAACAATTTTAAAAAAAGTAAGGTAGTTACCACCAGCAGCAATGTATTATTCCATTCTCACCCTGCTATAAAGAACTACCTGAGACTGGGTTATTTTTTGTTTATTTATTTTTTTGAGACAGAGTTTCACTCTTATTGCCCAGGCTGTAGTGCAATGGCTTGATTTCAGCTCACTGCAACCTCCGCCTCACAGATTCAAGTGATTCTCCTGTCTCAGCCTCCAGAGTAGCTGGGATTACAGGTACATGCCATCATGCCCGGCTAATTTTTGTATTTTCAGTAGAGACAGGGTTTCATCATATTTGTCAGACTGGTCTCAAAGTGCTGACCTCGGGTGATCCGTCCACCTTGGCCTCACAAAGTGCTGGGATTACAGGCATGAACCACCGACATCTAGCAGTGAGAATGGGTTATTTATGAAGAAAAGAGGTTTAATTGACCCACCGTTCCATAGGCTGTACAGAAAGCATGGCTTGGAGGCCTCAGGAAACTTACAATTATGGTCAAAGGGTGAAGTGAAGCAAGCATGTTTTCACTTGGGGGCAGGAGAGGGAGAGAGATAATGGTGAAGTGCTACACACTTTTAAACAACCAGATCTGGTCACAATTCAATCACGAGAAAAAACTAGGGGGATGTTGCTAAACTATTAGAAACGACTCCCATGATCCAATTGCTCATGATCCTGCTTCCCACCAGGCCCCACCTCTGACACTTCAGATCGCTATTCAACATGAGATTTAACATGGAGCCAAACCATATCAAGCAACATCACCTTGGAGCTTACCAAAAATGTAGGATCTTGGGCTTCACCCCAGACCTGCTGTACCAGATTCTGAATTTTAACAAAATCCACGGGTGATTTGTTTGAACAAGCTTCAGAAGCACTGAAGTAGAAGTCACAGCAATATCTAGAGAAAGAATAGATATACAGATATAAGCAAACACGGAATGTGCTTCTATTTACATACATTTAAGTTTCCTTTTAAAAAATCTTCACTGGAGAGAGGGAGGAAACACAGAGTTCTTGCTCAAGAGTACAGTGTTTCACATAGACAAGATAAATAAGCTTTCATGTCTATTTCACACCAGTGTGACTGTAGTCAATAATAGTGTATTGTATATTTCAAAATAACAACGAAAGTACCTGTCAGACCTCTCACCGCAGAAAATTGTAGGTAAGTGAGGTGCTTTATTCATTATAGGTAACTGAGGTGATGTTAATTAGCTTGGTTTGATTATTCCATATCGTATACATATTTCAACACATTACATTGTGCCCCATAAATGTATACAAGTATGAGTTGTCAGTTTAAAATGATATTAAGAAAGATTCCGTATTAAGGAAATTAATGCAGAAAAATCACTTTGTTCTTAATGATGTCATCTAGTCCCTAATCGTTATTCTATCATTGAAATAAAACTTTAACATAAAAATTGTTATTTCAATCAGAGAGATATAGGAAATTGCTCATAAAGTGTTGGAAAATATCATTGAGCAGAAGGGAGCTAAGAGAAGTAAAGCAAGGAACATCCTAAGAAGCTTAGTCACACCAAAGACTGTTGGAGTATGCCGGGCACGGTGGCTCATGCCTATAATCCCAGCACTTTGGGAGGTTGAGACAGGTGGATCACAAGGTCAGGAGTTTGAGACCAGGCTTCCCAGCATGGTGAAATCCCATCTCTACTAAAAATACAAAAAATTAGCTGGGCTTGGTGGCGTGCACCTGTAGTACCAGCTACTTGGGAGGCTGAGGCAGGAGAATTGCTTGACCAGCAGGTGGAGGTTGCAGTGAGTCAATATTGTGCCACTGCACTCCAGCCTGGGTGACAGAGTGAGACTCCATCTCAAAAGAAAAACAAAAAAAAACTATTGGAGTCAATAATCAACAAACTCTACTGTCACTACAGTAACCACCAACAACTACCAGCACCAGCCTCCATGGACAAGAGCAGAATTTTGTTTTTCTTCTGCCTTCTAATGAACCAAGGTTCTCGTGAGCATATTCCAATTTAAAGCCAGTTAGGAAGTACATTCAAAATATCTGAAGCTTCAGTAGTACAAAGTGAATTAATAAAAGTTTTGAGGCTAAGAAATAGTGAAAAATAATTCACATTAGATGTCTCTGAATAGCAAAGAGCTTTTTGCCTTTAAGATTTCTGGAGCCTTCTTTCCAACTAAAGAGGGCAAAAATTGTGTCCCTCATTATTCACAGAATACCTTTAGTATATCTGAAACATAATTAAAATATCCTTCTGACTCAAAACATGATTTCATTTCATGTTTTCCAATGCAAAACACTCATTGACTCATATACTACATTTTTCATGCTTAATGGGGTTTGGGGAGATGGGAGTTAAGAATTGCCACTGTTTTCTGTCAACTTGAAACCAAGTACCTTCATCTGGCTTTCATTTTCAGAAATCTCAGTCACCTCCACTTAATACTTCCCATTCTGAGACTTTTAGACCACTTTACTTTCTTTAAATTTTTCCAGAGTTCTCAAATTTTACTAAATAATTAAATCATACCTTAAAAAAGAATTCAACAGCCTGCCAATTTCCGAACCTCCTTATCAGGAGTAGACTCCATTTCAGTAACCATTTTCTAGGAGCATATCTGTAATTTGTTGTCAATAATTGCTTTATTAAACATCTTGAACATTTACATATTCTTTCTTTCCACACTTTTTTATTCAGAGCACATTATACCTTCATTTCACTATGCTTGCTTTTTGACCACATGCTTATATAATTGTCTTTCCATTTTCTCAGTTCATTAGAACTGTAGGGTAGACAAAATTTCGCCCCTACCCTTTTAGAGTCTCTGACTGTACAAAAGAATTAAACTGATATGAGACAGGTTAACAGGAGAAAAGCATACAATATTTTCTTTTTTAAAAAAGTAAGTGTTATATCACATGGAATAACTCATAAGGAAATGAAGACCCAAGGAAGCAGTTAGCACTGCACACTTATATACTAAATTTTAAATTATGAATACATGACAACACAAAAGGACTTGAGCTAGAGCAGGTAATACTGAAAGGTAACCAGAAAGATACAATTTAACAAAATGTATTCATAAATATGTTTTTCGCTTTTAACTCCTTGTGTCTGGTTATAGGAATAACCTCCTGCTATAAAAAGGACATTTTTCCAACAATGTGAAAGCATTCCTATTTCTTCATATCCTCTCCAGCATCTGTTGTTTCCTGACTTTTTAATGATCACCATTCTAACTAGTGTGAGATGGTATCTCATTGTGGTTTTGATTTGCATTTCTCTAATGACCAGGAATGATGAATTTTTCTTTCACATGTTTGTTGGCTGCATAAATGTCTTATTTTGAGAAGTGTCTGGTCATATCCTTCGCCCACTTTTTGAGGGGGGTATTTGTTTTTTTCTTGTAAATTTTTTAAGTTCTTTGTAGGTTCTGGATATTAGCCTATTGTCAGATGGGGTGGCATATTCTGCCATTCTTCAAATTCTTCAGAATTCATCTTTTCAGTCTTTACTATCTTTTAAAATATTTTCCTATTCATCTTATTTGAGCATGCAAATATTCCAGTCATCAGAAAGCAATTCTCAAAGAACCATACACATGGAACGTCATCATGCTGCATTGAGTATGCACCTTTTCATGATGCACTTAGTAATTAGGAATAGAAGTTTTCCCAGCTCTGTTCAAATGAAATTGAAATATTCTTAATTTGATTGTCATGTCCTTCTTTCCTATTCTTATTTTATTTCAAGCTTTCTGCTTGAAAACACACTGGCAAATATTACAAAATGTGATTCTTGCTCTGTCTAGCTATTACCTTTATTTTGTTAGGTTTGACCCTCTGAATAGAGACTATTTAATGAGATTGATTCAAATACATACTGATAACATGTTGCAGCAAATGATGTTTCTCTTCTGATAGCTTTCTCTTTACTCCTATGTGGGGCAGACAGGAAGTACCAGGCTTTTGGAAAGTAGGGGGATGTATCTTCCAATTCTTATTCATTATTAGACAAGGACTGTTTATCTACTAATGATTGTGAATTGGAAGATATATCTCCTTACTTTCCTGACCCTGATATGAAAAGACTCTCAGGCATATTCTACGATGTCTCCTGGAGTTCTTTAACAGGTGGTCAGTTGTCCAGAATAGTAACCTTCTCAGTGATACTCCTTTGACAGACTTCTTTTATTTTCTCTCTCTTACCAATGTTTTCTGAGATCAGTTGCAAAATAAGTTACTTGTCTTTGATTCTTATTCTCAGGGTCTGTTTTCTGGGTAAATCCAAATCAAAACAATGTATCAAAGGAAACTTAAAAGTATTAAAACACTATCTGTATTGATTTTCATAATTTTTTCTGTTAGAAAAGTAATTTCAAAATTAAAAATTAAAATGAGTTTTCTGGAAATAATTTCTAGTTATTTGTAACAATTAGAATAAGACATTTGGATGATAAAACTATGTGCACAGAAGACAGTTGTGTTTTAAAGTAACGTTTACATATTTATGTTTTTATAATAAAATATTCACAAGATTGGATCACAGGATAAAATAATATACTTCAAGGAAACCTTATAGTGACTATGTAAAACACCATTACATACAACTTAAGACCAGTTCAGCTTGTATTAGTAACAACTCTACATTATGTGTGTCTGGTATATCCCATGGCTACTTGTGGTTACTTGTGGCTATTTGGTCTTTTCATGAAAAACATTGCATTTTTTCTGCCTTAGCAACTCAATTAAAAAAATTAATAAAACAAGATACATTGGGAAATGAGAGTGTTGAGAACGTTTCAGAGTTACAATAACTTGCTCTTTGCTCTACTTTTCTGCTGTCTCAGTTTACACTTTTGTCATCTCTAATTTGGGCCAACATAATAAATTCAATCACGTTTAACAAAAATTTGAGCAATAGTTGGTGATGCACCACGAGTTCTTATCAGAGACTTATGGAGAAATTAATGAAATTTAAAAACATTGAGAAAAGAAATGTGACAAGTTTATTCTACTGTGAGACAAACAAGCATGCAACCTGACTTATGTACTTTTCTAAAGATCTTGTTCCAAGGTGCTAATATTTGAAAAGATGTTTGTTTTAAATGAAAACTATAAAAAAGTAGTCTCATTTCCTCTATTTATAAAGCATACTGAGATGGCCTACTAGTCACAGTGCTTTACAAGCATGCATTTGTATTTGTCAGCACATATATACTGCTGAGGAGCCATATCCACGATTGTATGCTACACATTCAATTATTTTTTCATACTGTATTTGCATTTCTATAGTGCCTCTTGGCAATAAAATAAAATAAAATCCCTTCAATATTTAGAAAGATTGATTTTTTTAGTCTTTAGTTTATCACATGTTGATGGCTAATATGTCAACTGGGCCATATAGTACCTAGATATTTGGGTAAATATTATTCTGAGTGCATCTGTGAAAGTGTTTCTGAGTGAGATTAGTGTTTGAGTACATATACTAAGCAGATTGCCCTTCTCAAAGTGGGAGGGCCCCATTGAATAAATTGAAGGCCTGAATAGAATAAAAGACTGAGTAAAAAAGATTTCTTTCTTGCTACCTAAACTCTTCCAACTGGAACACGGGTATTTTCCTGCCTTCAGAATTGGAATATGATTGGAATATAATTCAATATACCATTGGATCTCCTGGGTCTGTACTTCTCAGTCTTCATAATTGTATAATCAAATTTCTCATCATAATTCTCTCTCTCTTCCTCTCTCTTTTGGTGTGTGTTTGTGTAACCTATTATATACAAATATAGATATTCTATTTATCTATATCTTTATAGTTATAAAAAGATACATAATAAATAAACAGATATGCAAATATATACACATCCTATTAGTTCTGTTCCACTGCAGAACCCTGAAGAAAACACACATATTACATTTAGAATACCAATAGGAAATATCAAGTAATTAGAGTAAAACAATACTGGTTTGTAAACTTTAAATAAAACAGATAAAATTATTTGGCAAAATAATGAAATGATAACTGAAGAATAATAAGAACTACAAACTGAATTAGACCTACAAATTAGAAAAACAAAATGAAATAATATTCTGAAGAAAGCTTGATTTGAAAACAAGAAACATAATTAACAACAAAAAATAAACAGCAGATATTATTAATGACTGTTAAATTTATAGAACCTAATATTTCTGAAATTCTCAGAAAATGTATGGAATGAGCGAGATTTTCATGGCTTCCAGAATCTCAAAATGATTGCTCATAGTATGGGAACACCACAATATTCTGTGATCTAACTTGAAGGAGTGAAAGTAGATATTTCTCATGTATGATTATCAAAACATTTGCACTTCCAATTTTAATAATTGTATTAACTAATATTTGAATATTCCAAATTTTAGGATAAGTGGTAAAATCACATCATCTATCTGCCCTTATATTATTCTTATACTCATAAATCTATTAAACTACCATGGGTGCCTTTAACCACCCGTAACTTCTAAAATAATCCTAGATCAATGGAAGTTATTTTTACATGCTGGTATTTTCTTGTACGCACTAATATTGCCATCATCATTAGATGAGATTAATTCAACATACCACAAACAGTATATAATCTACCAAATGAAAGTGAAAGTAGAAAACAAAATGGAAGGCAAGCTCTTAACAAATGTGCCTGTTAAATAAAAATGGAAAACATAGGATGTTAAAAAGCTTAATAGTCTTAATAATGGGAAATGGAGTAAAGAGAAATACTGGTCAAATAAAGAAAAATTAGGAACACAGACTGAAATATATTTCCAAAAGGTCTTATTAGCTTTTCTAGTATCTGTACTGAAAACAAGTGAACAGAAACAGGAAACAATTTTGATACATTTTATTTAATTTAGTTATATCTAGAATATTGTTTCAACATTCAATTAATGTACATATTGATGGGATATTTTACTTTTTTTCCGATGACATCTTTGAAATCTGGTGTACATTATATGCCTACAGTATATCTCAATTTGAGAACTCTACATTCCAATTGCTCAATAGCCAGATATAGCTACAGACCACTATATTGGACAGACAGCTATAGGGAGTTTTCTAAGACCAATTATGTTTTTATTGCATTTTCTGAATATATTTTATCATAAAAGACATATCTCACCTCTGACTGTTGTGGATTAACATGGTAGCAGAAACTAGTATAATTATAAACATATTTTCTCATTTTAATATGAAAAAAATTCTGTTTTGGAGTGTTATTATTTTTAACGTCATTTACATTTGTTTTATTTATTAAGTTTTCATTTTTATTTTAGATTCAGGGAGTATATGTGTAGGTTTGTTACAAAAGTGTGTGGTGCTGAAGTTTGGGCTTCTGTTGATTATGTCACCCAGATAGTAAACATGGTAACCAACAGAATGTTTTCAGCCATTGCTCTGCTCCCTCGCTTGCTGCATATAGACTTCCCAGTGTCTGTTGTTCACATCTTTACGTCCATGTAAACTCAAGACTTACCTCCAACTTGTAAGTGAGAACATGTGATATTTGGCTTTCTGGTTTTTTATACTTTGCTTTGGACACCAGCCTCCCGTTGCATTGATGTTGCTATGAAGAACATTATTTTGTTCTTTGTTATGTGTGGGTAGTATTCCATTGTATATATATATATGTCCCATTTTCCTTATTGATGCCTAGGTGCCATTGGTGGGCACATAGGTAAATTCTGTATCTTTGCTATTGTGAATAGTACTGCAATGAGCATACGAGTACATGTGTCTTTTGGTTGGAACAATTTATTTTCCTTTAGTTATTTCCAGTAATGAAATTGCTAAGGTCAAATAGTATTTCTGTTTTTCACTCTTTAGCTTTAATTCTTTGAGAAATCTCCAAACTGCTTTCCACAGGGACTGAACTCATTTGCATTTCCACCAACAGTGTATAAGCATTCCCTTGTCTCCACAACTTAAATAACATGTTATTTTTTGACTTTTTAATAATAACCATTCTGATCTAGTGTGAGATGATGCCTCATTGTGGTTTTGTATTTTCTATGATGTATTTTCTATTTTGTATTTCTATGATGATTCATAATGCTGAGGATAGTTTCATATGTTTGTTGCAGTATGTATGACTTCTTTTGAGCAGTGCCTTTTCATGACCTTTTCCCACTTTTTAACGAGGTTTTTTTGTTTTTTCCTTGCTGATTCACTTAAGGTCTTTGTAGATTTTGGATATTAGTCTATCGTCAGATACATAGTTTCCAAATACTTTCTCCCATTCTTTAGGTTGTCTGTTTACTCTGTTGAAAGTTTCTTTTGCTGTGCTGAAACTCTTTAGTTCAATGACATCATATTTATTGACTTTTTATTTTGTTGCATATGCTTTTAGAGTCCTCATCATAAATTATTTGCCTGGGACAATGTCTAGAAGAGTATTTCCTAGGTTTCTTTCTAAAATTTTTAAGATTTGAAATTTTGCACTTAAGTTTTTAATGTATCTTCAGTTAATCTTTGCATATGGTGATAAGTAGGAGTCTATATTCATTCTTCTACATGTGATTAGCCAGTTTTCCCACACCGTTTATTAAATAGGGAGTCCCTTTCCCACTGATTATTTATGACAACTTTGTTGAAGATGAGTGGACTACAGGTGTGCAGTTTTATTGTAGGGGTCTCTATTATGTTCTATTGATCTATGTGCCTGTTTTTGTACCCATACCATGCTGTTTTGGTCACTGTGGCCTTGTAGTATAGTTTGAAGCTGGGCAGTATGACATCTCTGCCATTTTTCTTTTTGCTAAGGATTGCCTTGTCTATTCAGGCTCTTTTGTGGTTCCATATAAATTTTTAAATAGTTTTTTTTTCTTCTAATTCTGTAAAAAATGTCATTGGTAGTTTAATAGTGTTGAATCTGTAGATTGCTTTGGGCAGTATGGCCATTTTCACAATACTGATTCATCCTATTTATGAGCATGGAATGCTTTTCTGTTTGTTTATGTCAACTGTCATTTCTTTTAGAAAAGTTTTGCAGTTCTCTTTATAGAGATACTTAATCCCCTTAGGTGCATTCCTAGGTATTTTACCTTTGTGGCTATTGTCAATGAGATTGCATTCTAGATTTGGTTTTTGGCTTGAAGATTAAATGTATATTAAAATGTTATTTATTTTTGTACATTGATTTTATGTTCTAAGACTTTGCCAAAGTCATTTATCAAATCTATAAGTCTTTTGGCAGACTCTTAAGGGTTTTCTAGGTATAGAATCATATTGTAAGCAAAGAGAAATGATTGGAATTCTTCTTTTCTTATTTGGGTGCCTTTAATTTTTTTCTCCTGCCTGATTGCATTGGCTAGGACTTCTAGCACTGTATTGAATCGGAGTGGTGAGAGCTGACATCCTTGTCTTGTACCATTCTTAAGGGGAATATTTCTAGTTGTGACCTCTTTAGTATAATGTTGGCTGTGGGTTTGTCATAGATGGCTCTCATTATTAATATTTTGAGGTATGTTCTTTTAATACCTAGTGTATTGAGGGTTTTTATCATTAAAGGAATGTTGAATTTTATCAATTTTTTTTTCCAAATCTATGAGATGACCTTTTTTTGTTTTTATTTTTTTTGTTTGTTTATATGGTGAACCACATTTATTGATTTACATATGTTGAAACATCCTTGCTTCCCAGGACTAAATCCCAATGGGTCATGGTGTAATACTTTTTGTTGCGCTACTCTATTCACTTTCCTAGTATTCTGTTGAGAAATTTTGTTTCTATGTTCATCTTGGATATTGGCCTGTAGTTTTAGTGTGTGTGTGTGTGTGTGTGTGTGTGTGTGTGTGTGTGTGTATGCACAATTTTAATATCAGGATAATACTGTTTTTGTAGAATGAGTTAGCCAGGAATCTTTTCTTTTCAATTTTCTGAAATAGTTCCAATGGGATAGTCACCAGCTTGTTTTTGGAGAGTTGGTAGAATTTGACCGTGAATCCCTCTGGTCCAGCACATATTTTGATTGGTAGATTTTGTATTACAGTTTAAATTTTAGTACTTGACATTGATCTGCTAAGGATTTCAGTTTCTTCTTGGTCCAAGTTTGAGAGGTTGTATTTCTAAGAATTTACCCGTTTCTTCTAGAATTTTTAATTTATGTCTATGTATATATAGATGTTTATAGTAGTCTCCAAGGAACTTTTATATTGCTGTGGAATCAGATGTGATGTCAACTTTGTTATTTCTGATTATGTTTATTGGGATCTTTCCTCTTCTTTTCTTTGTTAATCTAGCTAACAGTCCATCAGTTATGTTTATTCTTCCATAGAACCAACTCTTTGGGTCATTAATTCTTTGTATACTTTCTTGGGTCTCAATTTCATTTAGGTCTAGTCAGATTTTAGTTACTTATTTTCATACTCTAGCTTTGGGTTTAGTTTGTTGTTTTTCTAGTTCCTTTAGGTACAAAGTTAGTTTGTTAATTTGAAATCTTTCTATCTTCCTGATATGGGTGTTTGGTGTTATAAACTTTTGTTTTAATGCTTATTTTGCCATATCCCAAAGGTATTAGTATGGTTTGTCTCTATTTTTCTTTGTTCTATTTTTTGTTCTACTTTTATTCCACTGTGGGTTGACAAGATGCTTGATATGATTTCAAGTTTTAAAAACATTGTCAAGACTTACTTTAGAATTAAGTATGTGGTCAATCTTTGAGTTTTTTCTATGTTCAGATGAGAAAAATGCATATTCTGTGGTTTTGGGTTGGACTATTGTGTAGATTTCTATTTCATCTAATTGGCTAAATGTCAAATTTAAGTACAGAATTTCTTTGTTAGCCTTCTGCCTTGATAATATGTATAATGCTGTCAGTGGGGTGTTCAAGTCTCCCACTGCTATTACGTAACTATCAAAGTCTTTTCTTATGTTTATAAGTAATGGTTTTATAAATCTGAGTGCTTCAATGTTAGAGGCATCTGTATGTAGGATACCTAAATCTTCTGTTGAATTGAATCTTGTATTATAATGTAATAACCTTATTTTTTAATGCTATTATTTAAAGTCTATTTTATCTGATCCAAGAATTGTGGCCTCTGCACTTTTTTTTAAACTGTGTAATAGTTTTTCTCTGTCATTTTTCTTTGAGCATTTAGTCCATTTATATTCAAGATTCATTTTGATATATGAGGTTTTATTCTCATCATAGAATTGATAGCTAGTTTCCTTGCAGTAACAATTGTGCAGTTGCTTTATAGGATCTGCGAGCAATGTGCTTGTGTATGTTTCTGTGATAGCAAGTATCATTCTTTTGTTTTTATGTTTAGAACTTCCTTTAGCATCACTCGTAGGGCTGATTTGGTTGTGACAAATCTTCTTAGTGATTGCCTGTCTGAGAAAATCGATTACTCCATCGTTTCTTAAGCTTTGGTTTGGCAGGATATGAAATTCTTAGCTGACATTTTTTTTCTTCTTTAAGAATACTAAAAATGAGCCCCCAACTTCTTCTGGATTGTATAGTGTCTGCTGATAAGTCTGCTATTAATGTAATGGGCTTCTCTTTATAGGTAATATGACCCTTTTCTTTAGCTATCTTATTATTTTTTTACATTGACTTGAGTAGTCTGATTACTATGTGCCTTGGAGATGGTTATCTTGTATAGTATTTCACAGAGGTTCTCTGCATTGCCTGTATCTGAATGTTGACCTTTCACGCAAAATTGAGAAAATTGTATTGAATTATATCCTCAAATATGTTTTCCAAGTTGCTTAGTTTATCTTCTCTCTAAGAGATGCCAATAAGTTTTACATTTGGTTGTTTTCCATAATCCCACATTTCCTGAAGGATTTGGGTTTTTCTTATAATAATTATTATTATCACTTTACCTGAGTAGGTTGATTTGAAGGACCTGTCTTCTAGATCTGAATGTCTTTCTTCTATTTGATCAAGTCTGTTGTTATGGCTTTTAATTGTATTTTGAAATTTATGTAGTTTATGTAGAATTTTTTAAATTCTTGAAGTTCTTTTGTTTATTTATTTAAGGTGGCTATGTTGTCTTTCAACTCTTGGATTGCTTTAATGTTTTCTTTGGACTGGGTTTCAACTTTCTTCCATATCTTGTTGAGTTTCTTTGCCATTTATATTTTAAATTATTTGTCATTTCAGAGATTTTATTCTGGTTAGGATTCATTGCTTGGGAGCTAGTGTAGGTGACCAAACACTCTATTTTTTTGTATTGCTAGAGTTGCTTTTGTGCTGGTTTCTTTTCATCTGAGAGAGCTGATGCTTCCTTTTTTTCAATTTGCTATTTCTTGGATAGAGCTTGTTGATTTTTCATTCTCTTTCCCTTGAAGGTATAACTGTAGTATATATTCTGTGATTGATTGGCTTTGTTTCTGGGTGTTTTCAGGTTGCCAAGGCTCTGCAATTTTTCCTTCATGGCAGATAGGTTCATGCAGTGGCTTTCTCAGATGCTGCTATTGTAATAATGTAATTTTGTTTGGTGATGTAGTTTAAAAATCAATTCCTCAACAAATACAACCTACTAAGATTGAGTTATGAAGAAATGGAAAATCTGAACAGAGTCATATTAAATAAGATGATTGAATCAGTAATAAAAATCTATCAAAGGAAATACCAGGAATTGGTTTCCCTGCTGAATTCTATCAAACATTTAAAGAATAACTAATACCAATTATTTGCAAATGCTACCAAAAAATTGAAGACAATGTAATAACAGATTTTATGTTTGCAGCATCACACTGATACTGAAGCCGGACAAGGACAATAGAGAAAAGAGAATTACAGACATATCTCCCAAATGCATAAATCCTCAATAAAAGGCTAGAGAACTGAATCCAATAGTCTCTTAAGAAGATTATTCACCATGATCCATTGGAATTTATTCCCCAAATGCAAGGATTGTTCAACATCTGCAAATCAATAAAAATGACACATCATATTAACAGAATAAGGGTCAAAAACAGTATCAGCATTTCAATAGATGCAATAAAATGTATTTGACAAAGTTAAAATTGTTTTCATAAGTTCTCAACAAATTAGATATACAGGGACTGTATTTCAACATAATAAAGGCCATATGACAAGCACACAGCTAACTTCATACTAAATGGAAAAATGCTGAAAACCTTTTCTCTAAGATCTAGAATATAACAAGCATGTTCACTCTTGACACTTATATTCAACATGCTTCTAGAAGTCCTAGCCAGAGTAAGCAAGAGACATCTATATTTGACATAAAAAGTTATTTTGTTCCTCTCTATTTGTAGACAGCATGATCTTATATAGAGAAGACCCACAATACTCTACCAAAAAACTATAATTACAACTAACTAAAAGATTAGTAAAGAATACAAAATCCACCTACCCAAATCTGTAGGGTTTGCGTGTGTGTGTGAGAGTGTGTGTGTGTGTGTGTGTGCGCTAATAATTAACTCTCTGAAAAATAAATCAGGAAAACAATTTTATTTGAATAGCTATAAAACACTTACATAGTAATAAATTTAACAAAGAAGGTAAAAGATCTCTGCACTGAAAAGTATAAAAATGGTAATAAAAGACAATGAAGATGACACAAATAAAAAACTCCCATGTTCGTGAATTGGATGAATTAATATTTTAAAAATTTCCAAACACCCAAAATTATCTAGATTCAATGCAGTCCCTATCAAAACACCAATAACATTCCTCACAGAAGAAATAAACAATCTTACAATTCTTATAGAAACACAAATGACTTCAAATAGCCATAACAATCTTGAGCAAAAATAATAAAGCTAGAGGCATTACACTACCTGACTTAAAAATATACTACCAACTATACTAACCAAAGAGCATTGTACTGACAAAAAAAACCAGATACATATACCAGTAAAATAAAATAGGCATCCCAGAAGTAAATCTATGCATATAGAGCAAACTGATTTTCAACGAAGTTAACAAGAACATATAATGGTGAAATGAGTCTCTTCAATAAATATTTTGGGACAACAATATGTACACATGCAGAAGAAAAAAAAAATTAGACCTTTATCTTGTACTTTAATCTGAAAATAAGCTTAAAATAAAGACTTAAGTGTAAGACCCAAAACAATAAAACTACTAGAAGAAAACATACAGGAAAAGCTCAAGGATATTGGTCTAGGAAGTGATTGTTTTAGATATGACCAAAAAGCACAGGCAGTAAAAGCAAAAATAGACAAGTGAGATTGCATTAAACTAAAAATATTCTGCACAGCAATGGAAACAATCAACATAGTGAAGAATCAACCTACATTATGGGAGAAAGTATTTGCCAACTATATATCTAATAAGAGGTTAATATCAAAATATATTAAAACTCCAAAGAATTCAATATCAAAAAAGCAAAGAACACAATTTTTAAAAGTGCAAAGAATCTGAATAAATATTTTTCAAAGAAAATCATACAAGTGGTCATAGGTATATGAAACAAAATGTTCAACATCAGTAATCACCAGGGAAATGAAAATTATAACCACAATGAGTTATTACTTCAACCCTATTAGAATGTCTATCATCGAAAGGACAAAGATTAGTGTTAATGAGGATGTGGAAAAAAAGGAACCATGCACAGTGTTGGTGAGAATATAAGTAAGCACAGCCATTATGAATGATAGTATTGAGGTTTCTTACAAAATTAAAAATAAAACTACCATATAATCCAAAAATCCTGCTACTGGGTATATATTCTTATATGGGTTGGTTGTGTCCCCACCCAAATCTCATCTTGAGTTGTAGTTTCCACAATTTTCACAGGTTGTGGGAGGGACCTGGTGGATGATAATTTAATCACGGAGGCAGTTCCCCCCATACTGTTCTCATGGTAATGAATAAACATCATGAGATCTGACAGTTTTATAAGGGGAAACCCTTTTTACTTGGCTTTCATTCTCTTCTCCTGTCTGCTGCCATGTGAGATGTGTCTTTCCCCTCCTGCCATGATTGTGAGGCCTCCCCTGCCACGGGAACTGTGAGTCCCTTAAACCTTATTTTTTTTTTTAATTGTCCAATCTTGGGTATGTGTTTAACAGCAGCACGAAAACTAATACAGTAAATTAGTTCCAGTTGAGTGAGGCACTGCTGAAAAGATACCAAAAATGTAGGAGTGACTTTGGAACTGGGTAACCGGCAGAGATTGGAACAGTTTGGAGGGCTCCGTGGAAGACAGAAAAATGTGGGAAGTTGGGAACTCCATAGAGACTTCTTGAATGGCTTTGACCAAAATGCTGATGATATAGACAACGAAATCCAGGCTGACATGGTCTCAGATGGAGATGAAAAACTTGTTGGGAACCAGAGCAAAGCTGACTCTTGTTAGGCTTTAGCAAAGAAACTGGAAGCATTTTGCCCCTTCCCTAGAGATTTGTGGAACTTTGAACTTGAGAGAGATGATTTAGGGTTTCTAACAGAAGAAATTTCTAGACAGCTAAGCATTGAAGAGGTGACTTGGGTGTGTTAAAAGCAGTCTGCATTAAAAGAGAAACAAAGCATAGATGTGTGGAAAATTTGCAGCCTGAAAATGCGATAGACAAGAAAAACCATTTTCTGAGGAGAAGTTCTAGCCGGCTGCAGAAATTTACAAAAGTACTGAGGACTGAACGTTAATCACCAAGACAATGGGGAAAATGTCTACAATGCTTGTCAGGGACCTTTGAGGTAGCCCCTCTCATCACAAGCCCAGAGGCCTCAGGGGAAAAAATGGTTTCATGGGCTGGGCCCGGGGACCACTTGTGTGCAGCTTAGGGACTTGGTGCCCTGCATCCCAGCGTCTCTGGCCACGGCTAAAAGAGGTCAGGGTACAGCTTGGGCCATAGTCTCAGAGTGTGCAAGTCCCAAGCGTTGGCAGCATCCATGTCATGTTGAGCCTGTGGGTGCACAGAAGTCAAGAATTGAGGTTTTGGAACCTCTGCCTAGATTTCAGAAGATGTATGGAAATGCCTGTACGTCCAGGCAATTGTTTGCTCCAGATGCGGGGCCCTCATGGATAACCGCTGCTAAGTCAGTGTGGAAGGGAAATGGAGGGTTGGAACCCCAACACAGAGTCCTCACTGGGGCACTGCCTAGTGGAGCTGTGAGAAGAGGGCCACCATCTTCCAGATTCAAGACTGGTAGATCCACTGACAGCTTGCACTGTGCACCAGGAGAAGCTGTAGACACTCAACTCTGGCCCAGGAAAGCAGATAGGAGGGAGGCTGTAACCCACAAAGCCATGGGGCAGAACTGCCCAACACCATAGGAACCCTTCTCTTGCATCAGTGTGACCTGGGTGTGAGACATGGAGTCAAAGGAGATCATTTTAGCAGTTTATGATTTGACTGCTTTGCTGGATTTCAGACTTATGTGGGGCCTGCACCCCTTTTGTTTTGGCCAATTTCTCCCATTTAGAAAGGCTGTATTTACCCAATGCCTGTACCCTCATTGTATTTAGGAAGTAACTAACTTGCATTTGATTTTACAGGCTCATAGGCAGAAGGGACTTGTCGTGTCTCAATGGGACTTTGGACTGTGGACTTTTGAGTTAATGCTAAAATGAGTTAAGGCTTCAGGGTACTGTTGTGAAGGCATGACTGGTTCTGAAATGTGAGGACATGAGATTTGGGAGGGGGCAGGGGTGAAATAATATTGTTTGTCTGTATCTCCACCCAAATCTCATCTTGAATTTTACCTCCACAATTCTCACCTGTTGTGAAAGGGACATGGTGGGAGATAATTGAATTATGCGGGGGGCAGTTCCACCATATTGTTCTCGTGGTAGTGAATAGGTCTCATGAGATCTGAAGATTTCATAAGGAGAAACCCCTTTTGCTTGGCTCTCATTTTCTCCTTTTGTCTGCCTCCATGTGATATGTGTCTTTCCCGTTCTGCCATGATGGTGAAGCCTCCCCAACCATGTGGAAGTGTGAGTCCACTAAATCTCTTTCTTTTGTAAATTTCCCAGTCTTGGGTATGTTTTTATCAGCAGTATGAAAGTGGACTAATGCATATTCAAAGCAGATGAAATCAGTACATCAAAGAGATATCTGCACTGGCATGTTGATTGTCGCATTATTCACAAAAATCAAATTATGAAATCAACTTAAGTGGTCATCAATGGGTAAATAAAGAAAACGTAGCTTAAGTAATTAATATATAATTATATGTAATTACACAATTAAGTAATATTCAGACACTTAAAAATATTCTGTCATTTGAGGAAAAAAAAAAAAAAAAGGCTTAACCTGGGAGACACTATGTAAGTGAAATAACCTAGAAACAGAAAGACAAATGGCACATGATCTCACTCATCAAGAATCTAAAAATGTATACCTTATGGATAGATAATAGAATGGTGGGTATCAAAAGGTTGAGTGTTGCATGGGGGTGTTTGGGTTGATGATCATAGAATACAACATTTCAGATAGGAGGAATAAGTTCAAGGGAGCTATTGCACAACATGATTACTATATTTATCAATATATTTTATTCTTGAAAACTAATGAAAAGGTAAATGTGAAGTATTATCAAAAATAATAACTATAAAGTAATAGATATGTTAATTAAATAGAGTAGTCATTTCATAATTTACACATACTTCAAAATGATATGTTGTAAATGGTAAATATATGCAATTTTAACTATCAATTCAAAAAATAAATATGTATATTTAAGGAAAAATTAAAGCACTTTATTTTTCAACTTTTATGTCTAGTTCTCATATTGTGATGAATCAGTCAACCAATCTGTAGGGAGCAGAATATAATTTCCCATTTTCACCATTCTCCATTTTTCTGGCTACCAAGGAATTTTTGCCCTTTCTTCTGATTATGATTATTCCTTCATCAAGCTGTAAGTCAACTCATAGGACCTCCCTTTTCCTTTAATATCTCATGAATTTTCAAAATGTTAGTGAAAATTAAGTATGTTTTACATTGCTTTGAGGTAAAACTTAGCCATCTGTTACTTGGGCTACTGCATTTTTCAAAATCAGGTTTTGCTAACTTCCCCTTGTCACATTTTTTATAGTTACCATACCAATGTTTCTAAAATGTATTTCCAATAATTCCAGTCACTTGGTTACATACTTAGAATACTTTGTAGCTTACTATACAAAAGTTACTAAAGACCTTTATGTTGAATTAGAAGCTTTTTTATGTTATGGCTCTTTTATGCACCTTCAAATTAGGTACTTGTATCCTCTCATGTCCTAGACCAAAGACTCTATCCATTCTCAGCTACACCATATTAACTGTTACGCTTCTATGCTTTTGAAGATGTTGTTGTTATTTGTCATCTTTTCCCAAACCTTGTTTTCATGCAATGAATATCACTCTGCTTCTGTTTTTCTTTTGTTTTCTTTTGGCAATATTTCTATTATCTTGGTAGATTATCGTGGAAAGGCACACACTCAAAAAGAAAGTAATCTCATTGCATCTGCCCTGTGATTTATGCTATCTTTGCTAGAGAAGATTACAGACTAATGTAGTATTTTCTATTGCTATCAGGTGAAGGTTAAAACACAGTTTAGGTTCACAGGGAATGTACAACAGTATTTATATATAACCTGGCTCCAGGACTATGTTAGTTTTTCTCCTCTCTAGACTTTCCTCAGAACATCACGCTTTCCACCATCTTAACTACCTCATCTTAATAGGATCAAATGATAAAAAAAAAGTCCAAAGCACATTAGAAGCCTTAAAAAGACAGATGCACTTTACAAGGTAGAAGATAAATTCTGATACCCTAATTTTCTGTACCAAATATGTGTTTTAAAGTAAATTCCCCCCCCCAAAAAACAACTCATGCTTAACAGGGACAAAAGCAGTTGTGCTTACATGATGGTCCTTAAGCCTGTTACAGTTAGTTGAAAATTATAAACCACACCTTTATTCATAGTGCTGAAATAATAGATGCTCATTTTCTAAAAAGATATTTATCAGAATACAGAAGAGGTAGATTACTAGACTGTCTATTATATAATAGTGTTTCAATAAAGGTATGACCAATTGCATGTCTGAAATGAACTATGTTATTAAACAACTAAGTTTAAATTTTTGATTTGAGATTCTACAATTAGAAAATGATTACTTAATTGAAAATACAATGTTAGAGAGAAAAATATCTTATCCATTACTCAAAGGATTTAGTGTACAAACCTTCTGGGTCATAGAGATAAAGAATAACTTAGGAAAACATGAGAATTATTAGAATATCAAATACACATTTTAATTTTTGGAAGGTCTTTTTTTTTGTTTTTTTAAATTTAGGAGTGAGTTAACTTAATCTCCAGGTATGTATGACTTTTAGTGTGCTCCTCCCTTCAATTTTCTGAGTTTCTGCCTTGCAATGTTTTCTCTGGAGACTGAAATATTTTCATGTTGTTTAACTAACTAACTGAAAAAAAATATCTGGGTTATTAGTGAGAATATTGTTAAATGAAGAAAAAGTATGAGGCCTCCAGTTGGCTGTTAGCACCCTGTCACTGTTTGGCCTGTGTGAGTCCGCTTCTTTAGGAAGGCTATCATTCTGACTTAGACCTCGCCTCTGATTTTTGCTTAGCTATCTTCAAACATTTTACCTATAACACAGTATTTCGTATCAAGATTTTATATTTTGAATTGTAACATGAAGATGCAAATGGATTACTTTAATAAATTCTCTTTTTCACATTTATGAACATTGACTTTTTTCTTACACAAATTAGTCAGGATCCTGCCATATTCACCTATGTGGCCATTGTTTAAAGTTGATCATTTAATTCTGGGTTCACATATCCCAGGCTTTCTCTATGTTTCTTACTAAATTATATTAAATGTCACTGTATATTTTTTGTCCTTGAAGGTTATCAGAGGGGAAACTTGAATAAAAGTATTTAAAGTAAAAGTAGCTCCATTCTCAATTAGAAACTCTATAAAATTAAAAATATAAAAATCCCTATTCTACTAATCTGCATACAATAAATGAGTTGTAATGATACCAAGGAGACTTAATTCAATGACCTAATCAACAAAAGCTTATAAATTCTCATTAGTAACAACTGAATCAGCATCATTTATGATGAGCCTAGTAAGCAACTTGTATTTGATTATATCTTATATTTACTCTTAGAAATACATGAAAAAAAGCAGAACAGTATAGTGGTTCTTGTATTAATAAATCATTCATTTTATTACTCCTGAGTATCTTTCATTTTATCCTTTACACATTAACATCTTTTTAGCTATTTTTTACCTGTGAAACAAAAATTACTTTTCCTAGATGTTATTAATGCTGATAACATATGAACAAATGTTTTGACACTTGATAATTTAGGAAAAAATGTGCAATTTTTTTTAAAATTAATGTTTAAAGAGCATGCAAGTAGAATTTCAAATATTTTCATGTTTAAAAACATAGTCAATTGAAAATTTTTGTCAAGAAACCTTCATATTGTGAACATTATATTAATTTTGTCCACCATAAGTGATCAAATATATTTGACATATATAAACTGTTAATTACATTAATATTAGTGTAAACATCTTTATTTTGTTTTAATTGTGGCCATAAACACCATCAAAAGTAACATTTTCCATTTTTAAGTTGGTATATGCAATAGCATGACCTTTGGAAAAACAAATTTCAAAGCTTTTCTTTTATAGAAGATAATTGTCCTGAGATTGAAGAAAAAAGAATGGAATATATAGAAAACTACATTAAAAAAGCTTGAATTTATCATTAACAGCAACTACTAAATTTGTACATTTAAATGTTGGACGTGTGAGTAAAAAAGGCCTATAGTCTCCTTAAAAATTGAATAAGTTGAAGTATTGACAGTTTCAGTTATATTATAAAATAATTATTACCAAAGTTCCACCTTTGAATTTCCTGTATGCACTAAGAAGGAGATAACTAACATTGCAATTTTAAGACAAGGTCCATTTATTTCCAAATGTACAGAGAAAAATACAGGGACCTCCCAAACTGTCTTTCGAATAATAATCTGCCTTCGATATTGTGTTCTCCAAAAGCTTTTTTTTTTTTAACACTAAACAGATCTAATATACTCTATATGAATTCATCATATATAATACATTAAATTACTATGAAGTGCATTTCTGGATCTAATTATTTATATTTCTAAGATTTACTCCTGCATGTTTTTCCAGCTATGATAATTTTAATGCAGGTTAGATGATGACGTGCCTTTTCATTACTTTTGTCTAAAAGTGTGTTTTTTACTTTGATTTATTTTTATTGAGAAGCATATATATTAATTCTGTTTTGGGTACTCTGATGTTATTTATCTGTTTGGTGTTATCTTTCATCCATTTTGAAAAAATACCACCCATTAACTCTTCAAATATCTTCCTGAATGTGTATTCCATGTTTTTAATGCTCATGTGTTGTTCCTGTTGTATTGTGCAATCTGTGTACTTTAATTTGGATATTTCTATTGATTTACCTTATAGTTCTCCAATTTTTATTCTATTTTGTAGTCAATTCCGTCTATTGATGGCATGTTAATTGCATATTCTATATTTTGCATTCTGGGACATCCATTTGAATAAAATTCTTTGAAAATTGAACAACTTTTAACCTATTCTGTACATATTTTCATCAATTTCTTGATCTTTTAAAGCCTTTGTCTGATCATTACAATATCTAGATCACCGGTGATATTTTAAATGTTATCTCTTGGTTGTAAATTATGTAATTACTGATATCATTAATATGTTAAGATTTAGTCATTTCACAGAGTTCAATATTTTCTATAAAATGCATGCATAATTATTAGCAGATGGCCAATTATATATAAATTCTTACAACATTTAATTTAGCGGTTACTTAAATGGTGTTGATGGCTTATAATTGTTAATGTTTCATTATATAAGTAAATCAGACAGGAAAAAATAGTAGACTTTGTAAGATATGATGGGCTAATTTTTCCTGCTGCTTCATATGTTAGAAGAAAAAAACAGACTTTAATTTAAAGACAATTCAGCTTTGAGTTAAATTCCTCAATTTGAGATTTCCATTCATTTTGTTAATGTCTTGCAAATATCTTACAAACGTTACTACTTCAAGCATCAGAAATCACCATTTTATTGCATTGTAGATTTTAGACCCTAGGAATCACTTTAAAAAACAGAATAAATAGTCTCCTTTTTCAGATGAGCAGATTAATATTCACAACAGTCACATCATATGCTTTTAATGCTATACAGCAAAAACTGCAATTCTGATTTCCAGATTTTGAATCTTATATTTTACTACATCATAGTTGTAAGATTTTATTTCTAGTTCAAATACATTTTGTATTATATTTGTTAGTATTTCTTATGACAGAGTAATCGTGATTTTTTTTTTTTTTTTTTTTTACTATCTCAGACTGATCAGCACCTGTAACTGGACTTGCTCAGTTACAGGTACTACCGATAATTCTATCTGCCATGTAAGATACCAAGTGTTGAGATTGTAAGATCAAAAAATTAAATTGAGTCCTACCATGGAAGAATTTTAGCCTGGAGAGGTGCCTCAAGCTCAAAAGAGTCTTATGTGAACATGAAATATACACTTGCTGTGTTAAATCACAGAGATTTGAGGATCGTATGTTGCTATAGGACATTTTTTTTCTAGCCAGGCTAATTCAATGTTTTAAAAAATTTCTGTTTGAAGTCTAGAACCTAGTACATGAGAAAAGAATGTGAAGTATAATTAAATTATATGTTACATTGTAAACTTAGGATTCAGTATGGAAATACCAATCAGAACATCTTAGAATATTATCTCATCTATGTTGTTGCTGCTTGGCCTGGTCAATGTGTTGTGACCAGGAAATATTTGTATGTGTTATGTGCGTTCTATCATACATATATATAATTTAGTGTTTTTTTTTTTTTTTTTTTTGAGACGGAGTCTCGCTCTGTCGCCCAGGCTGGAGTGCAGTGGCCGGATCTCAGCTCACTGCAAGCTCCGCCTCCCGGGTTCCCGCCATTCTCCTGCCTCAGCCTCCCGAGTAGCTGGGACTACAGGCGCCGCCACCTCGCCCGGCTAATTTTTTTGTGTTTTTAGTAGAGACGGGGTTTCGCCGTGTTAGCCAGGATGGTCTCGATCTCCTGATCTTGTGATCCGCCCGTCTCGGCCTCCCAAAGTGCTGGGATTACAGGCTTGAGCCACCGCGCCCGGCCAATATAATTTAGTGTTAAAAAACAGTTTAAAAAGTATAACTATTTTATAGCTTAAAACATTAAAGCTCAAAAATTAAGCAATTCACCGGTTACACAGCCACTAGCTTTTAGAGCTAGAAATCGTATCTGTGGTTGACATTACTAATTTTTACTAATATCTAGTTCTTGTCTCCTTCCAGCTAAATGGTGGATTATTCTGCACCCAGCATTAAAGTATTCTGTGATTGTGTGATAGGCTTTAGCCAAGGAAATCTTTCACTTCTAGTCCAAAGCCTTTCATTGTTGGATCTTTAAGTTCTATCCTTGTTGTCCTCTATCACGGTAATTCTAGAACCTTGTACTTATGTGGCAGCATCACAATATGGTGGAACTTCCACTCCACTGAATGTCTAATTGGCTACAGTGTATTTATGACAAAAGATAAATACATAGCATGAATTTAAAAAAATCATTGTATTTAAAACCACTGAGAATTTATAATTTATTAGGACATTATATCCTAGCTATACTGATACAATGCACTATCGAAATCTTCTCACATAAAGCCTTTCTCTTCCACAAGGTTATTGTTTTCAGAGAGCATGATTATGTTCCCTGTACATAGTTCATCCCCATGCTTTTTTTAAAGTATATGATGTATAATCTCATGGTACATGGTAATTCACAAAAGATGTATGTTTCAAATCTAAAAATCAGTGTTAAAAAAATAAAGTTTATAATAAATATCTGAAATTTAGTTCCTGGCTATTTTAAGTCTATTATTTATGTATATAGAGTGTAATCAGAATGTTCAAGAATTGCATTTATTTAAAAAATATAAATAGAGTGTGATGTTAAGACAAAACTATTGTCCTGATTGCTCTAATAAGCAAATATTCCTTGTGAAATGTTGAGAAAGTGGAAACACTTAAATTACTGAGGACAAAGAAAACATGCTGTGTGTTATTGTATTTCATCTTCATAGTAAATCTAAGACTCCATTACTCTTATTATCATTTTATATATCAAGGAATAGAGCTAAGGAATTATATAACTTTATATAAATTTATATAGCCTGTGAGCATCAGTATGATTTTAAAACAGATTTTACAAGTAAATTTAGAATTACGCTATAAACCTTATACATAGAGCTACTAAACAGAGGCATATTTCTCCTGATGGCTCTGATGTTGCTTTCTATGTACAGTTAACAGATATTGGGAAAATCTCTTCCTTAATCATCTTTTTCATAATATGCTGAATCAAAACTCAATGAGTTTCAACAAAATATTTATGTGGTATAATACAAAGCTAATTCTTTCATCTATTTGTCAGAAGTTGGCTTAATTTTTCTAATTTGTTAAACAGCTGGTGATCAAGGTTAAGACACATTTAGCTGCAATAACAAAATTTACAACTAAGATTATTTATAATAATAAATGAACATATTATCATATGCATTACAAAATATGGAGGTGGTATGTGTTTAGCATTAGTTGACTGACCAAATCAGTGTGGCCACTGGTACTTCTTTGCTCATGACCAGTGGCACATTCTTTGTTAATCTTGAATAAAAGTCCACTCATAGATATTGTTGTGCCAACTTAGGTTAATACCCTTGTGTGTGTGTCTATGGTGGAGACGGGGTGTGTCTCCAAACAGCTTTGAGCTATTTTACTTAACCGGGGTTCCTAGGTCACCTGGCAGGAATAGTAGGATTATCATGATGAGTTTAGAATAAATGAGAGAGGAAGAAGGAAGAAACTCGTCAAGCAGGCAGGCAGAGTGAGTCGTCAGTACAACTTCTTCAAACCACAAGCAGCCTGAAAATCAAGCTGCAGTCCCCAGATAAGAAAGAGCCCATGTCCTTGAATTTCAACACCTATTCTATGAACCTAGATGAACAAATGCCACTTCTCTTTTGGACACAATTTTCTCGCTTTGGCCAGCCTTTGTCTTGCTTCATGTGCTTCCTCCAGATTGGTCCTTACTCTTCATTGATTTTATATATATATATATTTAATACCTTTCTTCCTGTGATTGGTCCTGAGCCAAAGTTCAGGGCCAACATTCCAAGCCAAGTCTTCACTTCTGCCTCCAATTGGTTCTTTTCACTATCATGTCTCTTTCTGAGTGATACTTTTTCCAAGATGGCACAGAGACTAGTAAGCACATTCTTTCCACTCTCCAGTCCATTAAACCCTGGGCACTTAACCCCACAGTGGTTCTGGTCCCCTTGTTCTGGTCCCCTCTCCTTGCTGAGAACTTTTCTCTCACTTAAGAAATCTGACTCTGTCTTACTCACTGCCTAGTGTCCACATGCCTTATTCTTCTTGGTCGTGGAACGAGAACCCCAGAGCTCGCCAGCAGTGGCAGTAAAAAAGCTGTAACACTCCCTCCCACTCATGGGACAACAGGAGTGGAAAACCTGCAGCATAATCAGAGTTCATCTTTGGAGCCAGTGATAGGCTTTGATTTCCTCAAATCATCAGTGCTATTAAGCCCTTAGAAAACTATATGGTTAACTTACATTAAGTAGTCCATGCAATAAAACATTTTGGAGTGTCTATTATGAGCAAAGCTCTCTACTAGAAATTGAGGATATATTAAAGAGCAAAATTGACATGGTCATTGCCCCCATGGAGATTGTCTTTTGCTAATAACTGCCAATTACAATAGTCACAGTGTAAGTCTATGTGCCATGTGCTTTATAAATTCTTCTCAATTTCAACAACATTTCCACAAAAAGGATATTATTTTAATCTCCATATTAAAATGAGGAAAGTTAATTTCACTAGCTTTAGGTAAAATGCACAAGATTGCACAGTTATTAATTGAATGGGCCAGGCTTCTAATCCACTCAGTCTAATTCTGCTGCCCGAATAGAGAACTTATCAGTGCTATCTAACCTTATTTATCACATATATTTCAAACTACATATACTCTTAAAAGGAGCTGTTATCTTTGGGACTGTCCGTTTTGTCTCTACAGTCCATTCGTACTACATGTGTATTAGGTGAACAGTTGCTTAGAATTGCACAGGTAGTGTACCCTATTTGTGTTTACCAGAAATTTGGACATGTTCAATATTATGTTTATGTATATTTTGTTATTTAAATGAAAACCGAATGGGTTGTATATGTGTTGTAGTAGAAAGAACACAGTTGCTGGAATCTCAAGAACATGAGTTCATTTCTTGATGTTTTTTCCTTGTAACAGTTCAGTGACCACAGACAATTCAATTAACATTTATAGATTGATTCCCAACTTTAGATAAAGAGATATGAACAGTAATATATAGGTATTAATCAACATTAAATTACACCCCCAAAAATTTCTGCTCAATCTGGCATGCTACATTAAAGAATTCTTACTTATGCTTCCGCTGCTTTTTCATTTTCTGTTTTGACAGTCTTGCCTTAGTTCACACATTTGATTAATAATGTTTATATTTGCTTAATGAATGATAGCTACTTTCCATGCTAGCATAGTAGTTTTCTAAGTCATTTTCTAGTTGACTTGGATTTGTAAACCATCTTTGAAGTAGGGATTCTGATCTAATCTAGAAATGGGGACTCAGGTCAGAGTGGGTCTGTCATAGTTGCTAGATAACGTGATGACACTTATTGGTAGAAAGTTGTTATAGAGCCACCATTATACACTAACCAAAAATGTGAAACCTAGTTTATTTAAATTATCATCTGACTTGAAGTCAGAAAACAATATTTTAGACACATTATTTATCATTTTGAGTCTGTTACCTTCTACCACGAAACTTCAGGGAACAAGAATAATTAGCATTTCTCTTCACGTGGTATAGGTCGAATTATCTCACATGCATAAAAATTCTTTATGAATTGTGTAATAAAACAAATGGAAACTAGTGTGTTAGAATTTTTATCAACATTATTAATAAAACCTGAAATTATAGTACACTAAGAAGAAATAGTCATATGTAGGCAAAAACGTATTAAAGTATTACCAAGTTCCTATAAACAAGGAGCTTTATTACTTTGGACCTAATGTATTCCTGAAATAAATAAAAGATATCAAAACTGTCATCTTGCTTGCTACATAGTTTGGTTTTAAATTTATTTGACATTTCTCTATGATTTAGCATTAAATTTAAAGAGTTATGTACCATAAATATTTTAAATGAAAGCTCACCTTTTTCAATGTGGTAAGCACAAGAATATTTGAAAAAATATACATGTAAACATAAGCATTTTGTTGACCAAGTATGGAAAATATAATAGAAACTGATGATACTAAATCATAAATGTGTGTGTATGTATTTTTGTTCTTTTAAAAAAGCTCTCCTCTTATGGAAATCAGACATGAAATCAATTTCCAATATGACTTTAGATAAAGAGATATAAAAGGTAATATAGATTTTTTAATACCTGGGCCCAGATTAAAAAATTAAGTGCTTCAAGATTTCAGCTGTCACTTACTGCTTTCCACTACGGTTTACATTTGTCATCTATGCTATACTGAGAGAAAAACTATTTTTTGACTACAAATGACTACACAGATGACAACAAGATGAAATAAAATCAAAATATATCATTTATGTTTAGAAAAACATACACGTTAAGGCTTTATGTTTTTAAATAGTCCGTCCAGGTTAATAATAGTGATAGTGACTGATATATTCTCAAAATTCTTCAGAATTTTTGTTGTCCTGGAAACTTTGCTCATCATCTTGCAAAAATAAATAAAATCATATATAAAGCTTGTAATATTTAAGTATTTTGACACTCAAAAATAGTGTTTCATTTTAATTATACAATTTTACATTTTATAGAATAATTAGCTTCCAAACTTGCATTAACATATGTATCATGGAGATAAATATTTCATCAACACAATGTTGTATATAAGATATTCAGAAATTGATAACATTTTCTTTCTCCCTATGAGGAAAGTTTTGGTGTAAGTTATATTCCTAAGATTAGAGAGTGTGCATCAGCATCTGATGGTATTCGAAGAAAAATTATTTTGTAGAGATAAAAAATTAAATATAAATTAATATTTCAAAAACTCTAAGATTTGGCTTAGATTTCATTTTATGGTAGTGAATTAAAGTTGCATGGTTCATTCTTTTAACAATCTTTGTATTAATATTTATTTTGAAGAATTGAATTACTCTTGACTGAGGAAAAGGATGTTGTATTCATCAAATCTAGTAATAGACCTGACCAACATGACATTAGTGGAATAAGTACCATTTCATTTATGGTTATATTTGAAAAATGTAAATCATTCAATAAAAATTAAAAATACAAAGATAAATACCAAATTTACAGAATCAGGCTGAGTCAACTAATTGTCATAAGTATACTTTACCTAATTGCAACAAATATTTTTAAATGCTTCATATGTAGATTATATATGATGTATTTTATAATAAAAGCTTAGTTTGACCTACATTTGGGAAAATCTTAAGTATTTTGACATAGATTGCTGCCAATTTAACAAGTTTTGGGTTTGAAGAAGTTGAATAACTTGGTAGTATTTATGTGGGAGGTACATGTGTGTATACAGAAATTTGATATTTAAATAACATTTTGTGTTGGAAATGTATTTGAGTGCTTACTCTCTTTAAATTCATATATGAAAATATATTAAACACTTTTACAATCTGAAATATTTAGAACCAACTAGAATAACTGAAGAGATATTTCATAGTATTTGGCTTATCCCAATATCTTACCATAGTTAGTAGTAATCTGAAAATCAAACAGCTATTGTGGATCAAATATATAGCTATGAACTAAATAAATGTTAAAATTGAGGATTTTGGCTCGGTGCGGTGACTCACGCCTGTAATACCAGCATTTTGGGAGGCTGAGGCGGGTGGACCAGGAGGTCAGGACTTCAAGACCAACCTGGCCAAGATGGTGAAACCCGTCTGCACTAAAAATACAAAAATTAGCCAGGGGTAGTGGCACCTGCCTGTAATCCCAGCTACTGGGGAGGCTGAGGCAGAGAATTGCTTAAAACTGGGAGGCGGAGATTTCAGTGAGCCAAGATCATGCCACTGCACTCCAGCCTGGGTGACAGAGTGAGGCTCTGTCTTAAAAAAAAAAAAAAAAAAAAAAAAGAAAGAAAGAAGATTTTTTTTTTTTTTCATTTAAGAATGGAGAGTTTGTGAATTCTGGGTTTGCTGCATACCTCTGGACAATGAAAACAATATTTCTTGATGAAGTAGAGTTGTAAAGTTTATTTGTAAGAATTTTGTAATACTCTGACCCTTTTTTTGCCTACCTATGCCTATTTCTTCTTAGGAGATGCTAAAAAATATAATTTAGTTCTAAGTTCTTATTAGCAAATCATTTCAACTTTGTAAGGAAAACAGAATTTCTTAATGGTTAATAATGATTACTATGTCCTACAAAAAGAAATGCTTGGAAAAGTAATTGTATGTTCAGCAGTAATATTCAACAGAGTTAAAGATCATAGAAAAAATATTTTGTAAATCAATAAAATTGTACTTTCATATGGGATATATGTTTTTCTGACTTTGATGTGGCATTTAACAGCAGGATGTACCTTCAGAGAAATAGACATTTTTGCTCAACAAATGTTGATAAAAATGATGAATTTTAGTTTAACTCTCTCAAAATCTGTCACACAATAATAACTCAAATTTATTTCAATGATTTGTACATTTAATTTAAATGTACATTAAGAAATATTATAAAGTAACATAAAAACATAAACTAGGATTTTCTCTTTCACAAAACTATTGAGCTCTTAAAACTTAAAAAAATAATGAAAGCAGAAACATAAAACCAAATATCTTAGCATGAGTGTATTTTAAACTACTTACTAAGTGACCTCTTCAATGCTGCTTAGCAGAACTATTAAAATGAAAACAAAAGACATCCCTGCTACTAGTCACATTTTGATGGCTTCCAATGAGGTACTTTTTTTTTTTTCCTGGTAAAACAATGCCAGGAATATAAAATACTAAGTCTTTGATTCATCGTAATCTTGTTTTGGTTTCACATAGCAGTCACTACATGGTTTCTTTGTCCACAGGAATATTAATTTCACATTGTGTCTTTGATATAGCTTAACTGTGTCCCCACCCAAATCTCATCTTGAATTGTAATCCCCATATTTTCATGTATCAAGGGTGGGAACAGATGAAGGTAATTGGATCATGGGGGTGTTTTCCCTCATGCTGTTCTCATGATAATGAACAAGTCTCATAATATATGATGGTTTTATAAGTATCTGGCATTTCCCCTGCTTGCACTCACTCTGTCCTGCCGCCCTGGGAAGAAAATGCCTGCTTCTCTTTTGCCTTCCGCCATAATTGTAAGTTTTCTGAGGCCCCCCACGAAATGCAGAACAAATCAGTTAAACCTCTTTCCTTTATAAATTATACAATCTCAGGTATTTCTTCATAGCAGTGTGAGAACAAACTAATACAGCCTTACTCAAAGAATTGCCACAAAAGATCTAATTATACCTCCCTTTAAACAAGTCTGGGAGATAACTGCTTCACCCTTAAATGTGTTTTGTCAGTGCATACATAGTAAAATGGGCACATAGCACAAAAGTTGTATTTGAAATATCCTTGCTCTAATTTAGAAATTCTTAAATACAGCCATGTGTCACTTAATGATGGGACAACTTTCTGAGAAATGCCTTCTTAGGTGATTTCATTCTTGTGTGAACATCACAGAATGTACTGACACAAACCTAGATAGCGTAGCCCACTACACACGTAGGCTATATGGCATATCATATTGCTCCTAGACTACAAACCTGTTACAGCATGTTCAGGTACTGAATACTGCAGGCAATTATAACAGAGTGGTAAGTATTTGTGTATCTAAACTTATCTAACTGTAGAAAAGGTACAGGAAAAAAAAATACTGCATGGCTGGGTGCAGTGGCTCATGCCTGTAATCTCACCATTTTGGGAGGCCATGGTAGATGGATCACCTGAGGTTAGGAGTTCAAGATCAGCCTGGCCAAGAAGGTGAAATTCCATCCCCAATAAAAATATTAAAAATTACCTGGGTGTGATGGTGCCCGTCTGTAAGCCCAGCTACTCAGGGGACTGAGGCAGGATGATTGGTTGAATCCAGGAGGCGGAAGTTGCACTGAGCTGAGATCATGCCATTGTACTCCAGCCTGGGCAACAAAAGCGAAACTCAGTCTCAAAAAAGAAAAAACCAAAAACCAAACAAACAAAAAAACACTGCAGCACAGTAGGTTTGTTTACACCATCATTACCACAAATAATGAGTAATGTGTTGCACTCTGATGTTATCACGGCTGCAAAATCACTACGTGATAGGATATTTTTCAGCTCTGCTATAACTGGATTGGACTGGCATGTAAGTGGTTCATCATTGCCCTCTCTCTCTCTCATTCCCAACACAGAAATTTGTGTCTTACTGTGTTTCAGTTTAATTTTCTTCTTCATAGAAAAGATTATTGCAAGTGGCAGCGCATAAGAAAGGAGAAAATTCTACTTGGCATGTATTGTTGTTAGTTTTCAGTGAAAGAAGAGAAAGGACTGGACATTAAGACTAACTGAATAAATTTACTAAAAAAGATGAGCAATTTATATTGTCACAGAGTTAGTTAAAATTTGCACTATTATTAATAGTATAGGAGAACTAAAATATATTATGTAAATGTATTTGTTGGTTATTCATTTGGATGTTTGTGGCAGAGACGTAAAATAACATTGGCTTAAGCAAGGTAAAATATATTTCACTCTCTCATAAAAATACACACGTTCAGTGCAGTCCTACTCCATGAGGTAACCCTGACTGTTTCTTTCTGCATATCACCTTCATATTCATATTCCTGAGATGTTTCACTTTCTCTGTGAGGTTCAGAATGGCTTAAACTCATGTTTATATTCCAGTTTAAGTGAAGAGGGAAGTGAGAAGAAAAGGGTCTCCATTCTCTTTTTAAGGACATCATATCACTTAGACTCAGCTCCAGTTGACCAGAATGATTAAACATAGCTTTAAGAGGGCTGAGGTTTGAGAACTTTATTTTGAGTAAGCATAAATAACAGTAAAAATTACAATGCTTAGTATCATGGTAATTGAGGTTATAACAATCCTATCATCTGTCAAAAACAAACAAAAATGCTACATAAGCTACATTAGGTGCTTCATATTAATATAATTTAATTAAAAATGATAGGCATCAGTGATCTAAAAAGGTATGAGATAGAGATGTAAAGAATAGAAATTTTAGCAAGCAGCTATCATTTTTATACCTGAGGGAACAAAAACAGAAGAGGTGCAGTTTCTAAAATCTAGGAGCATTGTTGAAGGGCCTCCTCCCCAGGAGATGTGTCCACTTGAAGAATTCACACTTTGGAGAACAGACTGTGACTGTTGGAGAAGAGATCATTTAGGATAGAGCTAGAAGCTTGAAGGACCATTAGCTTAGAGAAATAGGAAGAAGTAGGAAGACAGCTGGAATGTAACAGGAAAATAATGCAATTTCTCCTGTCCTCCTAATAAGAAAACAGTTGCAAAAGAACTTTGGAATGCAGCAAGCTCGAGTCTATTACCAAAGAGTGGGCTGATTCTGACTAGCATATTCTGAAGACAAAATTACCGTATTTGTTTTCCAAAAACAAGAGAAACAATAGCTACTATATCCATTTCCAGTTTTTATTAAATCTGATTTTTAATACAATCCCGCTCTTGTATATTCCATAATTTGAAGACTAACATTTGAAATTAACCTCCACTACTTATCTGAAATCATAGAGAAATAAAAAAGAAGGTAAATACATAGTAGATGGACAGATAATAGATAGACAGATAATAGATGGTAAGTAGATTAGATAGATAGATAAGAAAGGGAGAAAATACACATATTAATACTTTTTTGTTTGTGTCCATGGTAATAAAGCTACAGTTTGTTATAATAACTTTATTCATCCACCAGTTATTCCATATTTTCTTTATTCTCATCTAGTACCTCAACTGGTCAGGGTTCTATATCTGATAAGGTAATCATAACTTTATTCCCCAATACTCTAGATTTCCAAGTGTCTCTGCCTTTGTAAGGTTACATTTTTTTTTAAATTAACTTATGTGGTTGATCATCAAAGTACTAATAAAATCCCTAAAAAACTTCCAAGTTTCAGATATAGTTCTCCTTGTTCTCATTGTGTGTCAGCAACCCAAAAAGTTCCCTCTGGCAATTGTGATCAGTTGTCATCCCAGGCAGTACAGATACCTACTTTTTTCCCTAAATATTCAGTGGCACGTGGAGCCTCAAATTGCAAAGTTCTAATCTCGTGTTCCCATTCAATGGAACCATTATTTCCTCTATTAAAAAACATTCCTTTTTTGGTAACCCTGAACTCTACACCAGTCAATGATAACCACAAATAACGTTTTTCTATATAGAATTCAGGATTCCGACAAGTGGGAAAGATACAGGGACAGGAAACTTTTCTCAGAAGAGAGTAATTATCCACAGAAGAGAACATGGCTTTACTCAAAAACCCTAAGCACTTGCACCATAATTTTCTGAATGTGGCTTGGTAGTTACTCTGTGGAGTATCCTGTTTTACTGTAAATGCTTCAAATACCACTGGATATACTTAATTATAAAATCTGATAGGAAGAGAAGTCTAAATATCCTTCAGAGCATTTTCTTGCTTTAGGTCTCATGGAAAACTGGAAATCTTATGAGCTTTTCAGTAAATACGACAGACAAATACACACAAGTGTTGCATATGGTATCTCAAATTTTAATATGCTCAACACATTTGGCCCATTTCTTGGTTGTAAGGATTACAAGATTCAGAAATATATATATATATTTACTTTAGAGTAACTATTCTGGCATGCCAGGTATCACTGGAACCTGAGAAACTTAATTGGCATTACAGGTTTTGGCAACTTCCTGAGTTTAACTCAGCTTACTGTGTACACATCTTACGGAGGCATCTTTGAGCTTGTTACTTTCCTATCATCAAATTCTATCAACAGGTTTATTTTTTCCTATCATCAAATTCAGTCAACAGGTTTATTTTTGCTATTGAGGTTGTCACATGACTTGAAACTTAAATCATCCTCATCTCTTTACATTCAATAATTTTCAAACAAATCTTTATAACCTTTTCTTTTGTTTAAACAAAAATGTCTCCAAAGTTTGAGTCATTACTTAGGGACACTGGAAATATTTCAAAAACACTGAAGGTGTACTGGTCCTCAGTAAAGTGGACCAGAATAATAGTTTAGTGTAATGTCAGCCTGACTATAATATGGCAAGAAGCAAGAGTATTGGCACAGCCCCAAAAGAGTGTGAAGTTGCACTTCTGTCTCAGCTAATAAAAAGAAAATGCTTCTGCTGTTCTTTGCAATAGTTACATAGAAATGTGTCCAGGTGTTTGGTGTTAGAATACATTTCACCTGCAACTGAAGTCACCATCTAATTAAGTTCATTACAATTAATAATCCTTATCTATGATTCAACAAACTTTGGCCCAGGCCAAAGAGGCAGAAAATGGAGAAGGAGAGATGTCACCCTTACATTTCCAAGTCTTTGATTGTGCCAATGATCTCTGAAATTCCATGAAGAAAATATATTACAAATAACTCATTATTCTGGTAGGGAGAAATTCCTGGAATTTACATTGACCCTTCCTCAAATAATAGTCTTACTCCATGGGTAAAGGGGATGATGTAGAGATTTCACCATTTGTCGAGCAGGCCTATGGTAGTTATACACTTAGATACTGGCAAAATAACCCAAAAATATATTTGTAGGCCCTCTGAACTTGATGTGAGACGGCTTACAGTGAAACTCCATATATATCATTTGACCTCCAGAGGATCACATCATAATTTTGGATCACAGTGGAGTTTTGGAACCTAGGATTTAGTGTAAATTCTTGAAATGCAAGAATATTTTCTCTTTCCTCTATACACACACAGTCATCTCACAAAATGACCATGGGTTTATTTAAAGATAGCTTAGAATAGGTTGAATAAAATGATGCCACATATTAGTCAAAGTCCAAAGAAGGAATTATCTTTTTCTATCTTCTAATCTCCTTGTACTTCCTTCCACTGGCAAAAATTAACAGCTAGGGTCGGTTGCCAAGGATCTTCAAAAATCCAATTTGCATACACCCAGCTCCAGAATTACAGAACAGCACATAGACAGATAGGCTAGGGATTGAGATACAATAAAAACATAACCAAATAACTTTTTGGGGCGGAGCAAGATGGCCGAATAGGAGCAGCTCCAGTCTTCAACTCCCAGCGCCAGCGACACAGAAGACCGGTGATTTCGGCATTTTCAACTGAGGTACTGGGTTCATCTCACTGGGGAGTGCCGGACGATCGGTACTGGTCAGCTGCTGCAGCCCGACCAGCGAGAGCTGAAGCAGGGCGAGGCATTGCCTCACCTGAGAAGCGCAAGGGGGAAGGGAATCCCTTTTCCTAGCCAGGGGAACTGAGACACACAACACCTGGAGAATCGGGTAACTCCCACCCCAATACTGCGCTTTGAGCAAACAGGCACACCAGGAGATCATATCCCACACCTGGCCAGGAGGGTCCCACACCCACGGAGCCTCCCTCATTGCTATTACAGCAGTCTGTGATCTACCGGCAAGGCAGCAGCGAGGCTGGGGGAGGGGCGCCCGCCATTGCTGAGGCTTAAGTAGGTAAACAAAGCTGCTGGGAAGCTCGAACTGGGTGGAGCTCACAGCAGCTCAAGGAAACCTGCCTGTCTCTGTAGACTCCACCTCTGGGGGCAGGGCACAGAAAACAATAACAAAGCAGCAGACACCTCTGCAGACGCAAACGACTCTGTCTGACAGCTTTGAAGAGAGCAGTGGATCTCCCAACACGGAGGTTGAGATCTGAGAAGGGACAGACTCCCTGCTCAAGCGGGTCCCTGACCCCTGAGTAGCCTAACTGGGAGACATCCCCCACTAGGGGCAGTCTGACACCCCACACCTCACAGGGTGGAGTACACCCCTGAGAGGAAGCTTCCAAAGCAAGAATCAGACAGGTACACTTGCTGTTCAGAAATATTCTATCTTCTGCAGCCTCTGCTGCTGTTACCCCGGCAAACAGGGTCTGGAGTGGACCTCAAGCAATCTCCAACAGACCTACAGCTGAGGGTCCTGACTGTTAGAAGGAAAACTATCAAACAGGAAGGACACCTACACCAAAACCCCATCAGTACATCACCATCATCAAAGACCAGAGGCAGATAAAACCACAAAGATGGGGAAAAAGCAGGGCAGAAAAGCTGGAAATTCAAAAAACAAGAGCGCATCTCCCCCGGCAAAGGAGCGCAGCTCATCGCCAGCAACGGATCAAAGCTGGACGGAGAATGACTTTGACGAGATGAGAGAAGAAGGCTTCAGTCCATCAAATTTCTCAGAGCTAAAGGAGGAATTACGTACCCAGCGCAAAGAAACTAAAAATCTTGAAAAAAAAGTGGAAGAATTGACGGCTAGACTAATTAATGCAGAGAAGGTCATAAACGAAATGAAAGAGATGAAAACCATGACACGAGAAATACGTGACAAATGCACAAGCTTCAGTAACCGACTCGATCAACTGGAAGAAAGAGTATCAGCGATTGAGGATCAAATGAATGAAATGAAGCGAGAAGAGAAACCAAAAGAAAAAAGAAGAAAAAGAAATGAACAAAGCCTGCAAGAAGTATGGGATTATGTAAAAAGACCAAATCTACGTCTGATTGGGGTGCCTGAAAGTGAGGGGGAAAATGGAACCAAGTTGGAAAACACTCTTCAGGATATCATCCAGGAGAACTTCCCCAACCTAGTAGGGCAGGCCAACATTCAAATCCAGGAAATACAGAGAACGCCACAAAGATACTCCTCGAGAAGAGCAACTCCAAGACACATAATTGCCAGATTCACCAAAGTTGAAATGAAGGAAAAAATCTTAAGGGCAGCCAGAGAGAAAGGTCGGGTTACCCACAAAGGGAAGCCCATCAGACTCACAGCAGATCTCTCGGCAGAAACTCTACAAGCCAGAAGAGAGTGGGGGCCAATATTCAACATTCTTAAAGAAAAGAATTTTAAACCCAGAATTTCATATCCAGCCAAACTAAGTTTCATAAGTGAAGGAGAAATAAAATCCTTTACAGATAAGCAAATGCTTAGAGATTTTGTCACCACTAGGCCTGCCTTACAAGAGACCCTGAAGGAAGCACTCAACATGGAAAGGAACAACGGGTACCAGCCATTGCAAAAACATGCCAAAATGTAAAGACCATCGAGGCTAGGAAGAAACTGCATCAACTAATGAGCAAAATAACCAGTTAATATCATAATGGCAGGATCAAGTTCACACATAACAATCTTAACCTTAAATGTAAATGGACTAAATGCTCCAATGAAAAGACACAGACTGGCAAACTGGATAAACAGTCAAGACCCATCAGTCTGCTGTATTCAGGAGACCCATCTCACATGCAGAGACATACATAGGCTCAAAATAAAGGGATGGAGGAAGATTTACCAAGCAAATGGAGAACAAAAAAAAGCAGGGGTTGCAATCCTAGTCTCTGATAAAACAGACTTTAAACCATCAAAGATCAAAAGAGACAAAGAAGGCCATTACATAATGGTAAAGGGATCAATTCAACAGGAAGAGCTAACTATCCTAAATATATATGCACCCAATACAGGAGCACCCAGATTCATAAAGCAAGTCCTTAGAGACTTACAAAGAGACTTAGACTCCCATACAATAATAATGGGAGACTTCAACACTCCATTGTCAACATTAGACAGATCAACGAGACAGAAAGTTAACAAGGATATCCAGGAATTGAACTCATCTCTGCAGCAAGCAGACCTAATAGACATCTATAGAACTCTCCACCCCAAATCAACAGAATATACATTCTTCTCAGCACCACATCGTACTTATTCCAAAATTGACCACGTAATTGGAAGTAAAGCACTCCTCAGCAAATGTACAAGAACAGAAATTATAACAAACTGTCTCTCAGACCACAGTGCAATCAAACTAGAACTCAGGACTAAGAAACTCAATCAAAACCGCTCAACTACATGGAAACTGAACAACCTGCTCCTGAATGACTACTGGGTACATAACGAAATGAAGGCAGAAATAAAGATGTTCTTTGAAACCAATGAGAACAAAGATACAACATACCAGAATCTCTGGGACACATTTAAAGCAGTGTGTAGAGGGAAATTTATAGCACTAAATGCCCACAAGAGAAAGCAGGAAAGATCAAAAATTGACACTCTAACATCGCAATTAAAAGAACTAGAGAAGCAAGAGCAAACACATTCGAAAGCTAGCAGAAGGCTAGAAATAACTAAGATCAGAGCAGAACTGAAGGAGATAGAGACACAAAAAACCCTCCAAAAAATCAATGAATCCAGGAGTTGGTTTTTTGAAAAGATCAACAAAATTGACAGACCACTAGCAAGACTAATAAAGAAGAAAAGAGAGAAGAATCAAATCGACGCAATTAAAAATGAAAAAGGGGATATCACCACCGACCCCACAGAAATACAAACTACCATCAGAGAATACTATAAACACCTCTACGCAAATAAACTGGAAAATCTAGAAGAAATGGATAATTTCCTGGACACTTACACTCTTCCAAGACTAAACCAGGAAGAAGTTGAATCCCTGAATAGACCAATAGTAGGCTCTGAAATTGAGGCAATAATTAATAGCCTACCAACCAAAAAAAGTCCAGGACCAGATGGATTCACAGCTGAATTCTACCAGAGGTACAAGGAGGAGTTGGTACCATTCCTTCTGAAACTATTCCAATCAATAGAAAAAGAGGGAATCCTCCCTAACTCATTTTATGAGGCCAACATCATCCTGATACCAAAGCCTGGCAGAGATACAACAAAAAAAGAGAATTTTAGACCAATATCCCTGATGAACATCGATGCAAAAATCCTCAATAAAATACTGGCAAACCGGATTCAGCAACACATCAAAAAGCTTATCCACCATGATCAAGTGGGCTTCATCCCTGGGATGCAAGGCTGGTTCAACATTCGCAAATCAATAAACATAATCCAGCATATAAACAGAACCAAAGACAAGAACCACATGATTATTTCAATAGATGCAGAAAAGGCTTTTGACAAAATTCAACAGCCCTTCATGCTAAAAACGCTCAATAAATTCGGTATTGATGGAACGTACCTCAAAATAATAAGAGCTATTTATGACAAACCCACAGCCAATATCATACTGAATGGGCAAAAACTGGAAAAATTCCCTTTGAAAACTGGCACAAGACAGGGATGCCCTCTCTCACCACTCCTATTCAACATAGTGTTGGAAGTTCTGGCTAGGGCAATTAGGCAAGAGAAAGAAATCAGGGGTATTCAGTTAGGAAAAGAAGAAGTCAAATTGTCCCTGTTTGCAGATGACATGATTGTATATTTAGAAAACCCCATTGTCTCAGCCCAAAATCTCCTTAAGCTGATAAGCAACTTCAGCAAAGTCTCAGGCTACAAAATTAATGTGCAAAAATCACAAGCATTCTTATACACCAATAACAGACAAACACAGAGCCAAATCATGAATGAACTTCCATTCACAATTGCTTCAAAGAGAATAAAATACCTAGGAATCCAACTTACAAGGGATGTAAAGGACCTCTTCAAGGAGAACTACAAACCACTGCTCAGTGAAATAAAAGAGGACACAAACAAATGGAAGAACATACCATGCTCATGGATAGGAAGAATCAATATTGTGAAAATGGCCATACTGCCCAAGGTGATTTATAGATTCAATGCCATCCCCATCAAGCTACCAATGAGTTTCTT